>NC_088602.1:103309064-103551564 GCF_036013475.1 Columba livia | reverse complement strand
ATTAGGGTGGCACAAGGAATGGTGGCTTTCTCTCCTTCCTGCAGTATGTTTTTGCAAAGCTTTCTGGATGGTACATAGAAGAGTCTAGAGAAAGTCAGCCGCTCTTGGGATGCACATATCATTCTCTGGTAGACAGGAAAAGAGTCTTGATTTAGCACCTAAATAATGCAGCTAATGGCAGCATGGAAGGAGGATAACAATCTGACCTTTGCAGTTGCCGTGACTTCTCAGACAAGGAAGAACAGGGAAGGGACTATAATTTGGTCACAATTACTGCTCCTCCTAGGCTGTTGACTCAGTCACATGGCTCAAACCTGCAATTAAGATTAAAAAGGCAGGAAAATAAATGAAATCAGTAATGATGTAATGGTGGGTTTTGTCTCTATTTTTTTTAGTTTTGAACATCACATATATTGAAAATTCTAATAAACCTTTAAAGGCGGTGGTGTTTCCAAGCAGCATACTAACAGAAACTTGTCACTTGTTGTACAAAAAAAGAGGATTAAAATGCTATTCCTGTAATTTTCTCTCAGTTTTTACGGGATTACCACACAGTAAATAAGACACTTGGTTCTGACTCTTTTTTATGCTATTTATTGATTTACAGCACACGCTTCACACACACAAACACCCTTTTATAATACAACATCAGGAAAACAGCACACAAAAGCTAACATGACATAAAACATAATTGATAAATTGCAAAAATAAAATCACTGCAATAAGACAGCACTGTGGGTTAAACCTGTGAGGGGCTGGGACATCTGACAAATGTTAGATTCTGCAGTCCAGATAATCTTTCCAGACTGCTTTCCAAGTTTGTATTGTTTGAAATAGGTATTCAAATAGTCCAGCTTACATACTGAAGACATCTTGTGAAATCAATAGAATTTACCTTCAATAGTAGCTGTAAGATTTGGCCTCTTGATAGAGTAAAGAACAAGAAAAAATGATTCAGGAAGGGCATATATTTTATGAGTAGAAACAACAATGCTAATTGAATTCCACAAAGAGACTATCATTGAAATGTGAAGAGCCTTTGGGCAAATTTATGGCCACATTATGCCTTCTTTTTGCATCCCATTGTGCTCATCTGGCTCATAATTTGGCTGCAAGAGCCAGATCCTCAGCTGCTATAAATTGGTGTCGTTCCACTGAAGACAGAGAAGCTGCACTCATTTATACCAGCTGTGGACTAGGCTTGTTCAGCCCTTCTATTTTTTTCCTAAAATGTGAATGAAGGTATAGCCAGAAAAGCTACTATGGTCTAAAGAGCAGATGAATAAACATAGTTTGAAAGAGATCCAGCATGGCTATAGCATTTCCATTACTCAAAAAAAGAAAAAGTTAAGGCTCAAACTACAACTGGAAATCGGTTAATTTGAGATTCAGAGATCTCCCTCAAGTTATGTGTCATTAACCTTCTACCAAATAAGCAGGTACATTCAGCTCAGATTAATTTAAACCTTCATTTTATTTGTAGGAAACCAATTAAAAATGACAATTTGTTCTGAGCAAATTTAATTATTGTGTGTTTGGTTTTGTGCTTTGTTTTTTTTTTTTTTGTTGTTGGTTTTCTGAATCAATGCATCATCATCTACCAGTCTGCATTTCTATGTTGGTTTTTGAAACTTAAAGTTTTTCAGTGGTAATAAATTGTATTAGTCATATGAAAAAGTGATTGCATGCACTTATGAACACAGCCTAACCCTGGGTTCTACATGTTGGCTTCTGAAATCATGGAGTTCCTGGTTTTATTTCATTCATTTTCCTTTTGTTTGTATCCTGTTCTATATCAATGTAGTGAGTAGAAGCAGCTTGAACTAAAAAGTGAAAATAAATATCGGTATTATTTTCCTTAATAAAACTTCAGTATTTGTCTTCAATTAAGTCTTCTTGTTGAAGGCTCCTGGATTTCCATAAGCATTATACAGCCTGAATGTTTGACATGACTCCAAAAAATGTAAGCTTTTTTCTGTCATGCCCAGGGAAAATGAGATGGTATTTCCTGATAGGTTCTCTGCACTCCAGGATATATATGCAAAGCTATAGATAGAAGAAACAGGTACTCTAGTCTTCACAAACTAATCTGCCAGGTCTGTTAAGCATCAGATTGTCTCTGTCTGGATTGCCCTCAGCACACTGAAAGGGCCTTATAATTCCTGGATAGCATATCCCATTAGCTCACCTTTGATACTAGGAATTAAGAAAACTAAAGGTGCATGTCAGAACATCAAAAAAGAAATAATTCTGAAGGGCTTTAACTGAAGGTGTGTTGGAATTTTCTGAACTGACAGCTTTTCAGAGTATGCTAAAAGCTATATTCAAATACTGAAGTACTGACTCAGTAACTAGCTTTTGTTTATTTATTTATTTAGTTATTACTTAGTTTTTTTGTTTGTTTGGTTGTTTTCTTTTAATGCATCACTCTCTTTTGGAGTGAATTAATTTACCAGGATAATCTAAGAATATAGGGATTTTTGTGACAGGGTGGTATTGACCCAAACACAGACTGTGCACCCAAAATATCAGCAGCCGTATCATTGGGAGCAGGGGTTGCCCCCTTAAGAGTATGAGGAAGAAAACATATATGAAAGAAGTTTTGAAAAATGTGAGAAGTGTGACTTTGTGAAGGAAGAGTTTATTGCTTTTAGGTAGTTTATAAAAACACGTTAAAACTATTAGTTTGTTAATACTTATCAATTAACAAATAATTAATAGTTAGATGAATGTGATTAATTGCTAAATAATAATTAGTTGATACTGATTAGTAACTGCCTAATTATTAATATTGATTATTAATTATTGATAATTATAAATTCCACTTATAGTGTACCTGCAGTAAAACTGTTTTTCCCTTTTCAGTAAGTATCTGTTTCCATAGCATCTAAATTACAGATCAGTCAAATTACAGGGAAATAAGCCCCTTGTTCTCTTCAAGAATGTGTCTGAGTGGCTTTAAAATTGTTGGATAAATGGATTAAGTCTTTGGTTTGACTGCAATATCCATTTTGATACAGTCTCTGTAATTCCTGTTGGAATTTTTTCCAACTCTAAGCATACAGGACTTTATTCTGCTGTTGAGACAATGTGCTTGTAATAATCTAAAGTGCTTCTTTAAAATAGAAGTGTGGAAAAGTCCATTTTATTATGCCTTTAGTTTCCCATTAAGGGAAAAAAAAAAGCAGTTCAATACAGTATAAAAAGACAGATCTTAAAGAGTGTGATAGGTGAGTGTTTAAAATGAAGTTTGTAGAATTTGTTTTTTTAAAATATTCTACAGCCTGAGTTGTTCACTGAAAAACTCAGAGTCGTAGTAATAAGATGTAACCTCAGAGTTTTTAACTGCTGTTATGCAAGGATAATGTGCAATTTGAGCGGGAAAAAAACTCCACTTTGGGAATGTGGATCAGACTCTTTTGTAATAAGCCCATAAATTAAATGGTTTTAAGTCAATATAGCTGGATCCCAATAAAAAAATATATATGGAAAAAAAGTCTTCAACGGCAAGTAATTAAGCTAATTTTGATCTATGAGGACTACGTAGTGGCATCAAATTTGGACCTGGTAAAACACTGGCTCCACTGAAACTTTTGAATTTTTGCTATTTGCCACTCTATCAGCCTCCAGAAACCCAGAGTCTCTGAACCTCTCAGCTCCCACACAAATCTTGGTTTGTACGGTACTCACAGGTGAATAAAAAGGTGCAGTCCATTTGCACAGAACTGAATTTTACCCAGTCTATATTCAGTCCCTGCTCTCAAAGGCGTTACCTTCTTGGGGATTTAAACACTAATGACAGACATTTTACTGTTTCCAGCTACAAGAAACTTTACAACAATTGTGAGACATTTGCTCATATTTGAGTCCTGCCAAGGGAATCTGAAACATGGCAAAATCTCAGCTCATCATGCAAACTAGGTCCGAGCACGTTTGCTCAGTATTCCATGGTCATTGGCGTCTGTATCAAGGCTGGATGAAATTTCATCTTATTACTTGCGTGGGGCCACTGAGGGAGAGAGGTGTTCATGTGGGGGTAAGCGATGTAGTGCCAGCAAGCGCTGGAGGTGTAAACTTCAGCCAGTGGGGAAGGGTCTGTGCTGAAGAGTCAGGTGCTGGATCTCTGTCCCTGTGGGTGAGCACAAATGCCCGTGGCTGCTGATGGCTGAAGCTCCGGGGTACTTTCCCCCGTACTGTTAAAAAACATTGCATTGAACTGCACGGATAGTCCTATTCAGCATATGTAGAGTGTGTTCACCCATTCCCATTCTGAAGATGTGTGAGTTCCTTGGTGTATGAAATGGAAAGCTACAGTAGGTTATAAAAATGTGATGGATGATTTAGATGGCTGTATTCAGCTGTAAGCAATAAATGCTGAGCTCGGCAGAAACTACCAAAGGCAAAACTGCAAGTGATTTACTAGCAATTTAAAGCACATGAGATTTGTAATGCATGAGGCCCTCAGGCCCATCACTTCTCTTCAGTAATGGGAAACAATATTTTGGTGAAAAATGGCACATTTAATTTCAACCTTGTGCTGTAAAATATAAAGGCAACCTAGTTTTTCCTTCATTTCTCAGGGTGTAGCTATTTGCATTTTATTCAAACTGCAAGTGGATGTTCAAAAATTGGCAATATTAATATCCCTTGAGTGAGCTTTGCTATGAAGAAAAAAAAGAAATATTTCAGAATAACTAAAACTAGAGTTCTAAAACTACTGGTCTAAATGATTCAAATCTTATCTTGTGTATGATAAACATGTAAAATTAACTCCATAGTGAGCCAACACAGCTACCCTATGAAGGAAAACATGAAAATGTAATCTATTTCTACCCAAGTACAAATGCAGTTTAGTAGTTCAAATATTAATTTTATTTTAAGGGGGACACTGTGTGTAAAGGCATGCTGGCATGAAGCTGAATAGTGAGACATCAAACATTTGGTATGACAGAGATAAACACCATCCAGCTTGGGGCTTATGCTGAAGTTTTCCTGATACGTCAAACTTTCGGTTCATGAGACAACCTTTAAAACCACTTTGAACAGTAGGCATTTGAAAATGGTGTAGTGGATCCCACTGTGAGTTTGGAAGACTGAAAACTTAGGCAAAAAAACTTGTTTTTATTTTCAAAGTGCCTTGTACGACCTGGACTGTGGAAAGTAAAATGAACCTGCAACCTTACAACACCACAGTCTGACAAAAACTGACATTTCCACTCAGCAAAGCTAATAAGGTTTTGCCAGTTTTCTGTGTTTTTTTTCCAACATGGTCATGTTGGCATAATTGCTGAGTTACCACCTCCTCACTGAAAAATGAGTTGGTCATAGGAGAGTTCTGCAAGCAGCCAGATGGTGACTTGGTGACTGCAAATACTCCCCTAGCTAGCAAAGATCAGGTATTTGGTTTCTCCTGTGGTATCAGTAGCTAAGCAAGAGGTTACTGATAGTCCACGATGAAGCTGAATGATTGGTTTTGGTTTACGTTCTGTGTGCTGCCCTAAATATCCCCCCTCTTTCCTATCTGCTCTGTGCAATACATTGCCCTTCTCTCTGCTCCCATGGCTCCACATTGCCAGCTCTGCTCACTGTACATCTCACTGTGTGCACCTTTGCAGAAATGATTATTCTAGTTATAAAATAGCTGTTGTAATGTCCCAAATTCCAAAGGTAATAAAAATGTCCTGAAATATTTCTTCTGGATAGATAAATGAAGAGATGAAAATTGTATCCATTCATCCATTTGCAAATGAAGATTAAAGCACAGTAGTAGGGAAGGAAAAAAATAATGTTTCTAATTTATTTTTTCTTTTAAGTCTCTAATGGAGTCTTTACCTTACTGAAAACTTGAACCTCTTTAATTTATTTTTTTTATCACAGCTAAACTCTATTTAAGAAAGTTTCTAACCAGAAGTACAAGTTACTTGATACCATAAATCCTTAGACGTGCAACATGAGGCAGGAGGGAGGGAGTTAAATGTGTGGACTAGATATTTATACTTCTATCCTGAATCTATTGAAGCCATGGTAATGCAACGGTACTTTCTTTTCTGCTATTGTAACCCTTCCTAACTTGGTTAACAGAAAGGATTGAGATGAAAAGAAAGTAGTAAAAGCACTTTCTGTCAAATGGAAGTGTATATATCCTTTTAAAAAGTATCTATACAAGGAACCGTAACTGGCTAAGAGGCAATGTTCATGTCCTACAATTATTTTTTTTCCCCAAAATTATTCAATTGGACTAAAAAATTCAGAATCACAAAAGACTTTAGGACTAAAACCTCAAGATAAGTCTGATGAGTTAAAACTTTTCAATATAGATATTTTTATTTGATCCTTTTAAAATTTTCTTTCAATTTTTAAGCAAAATATCCATTTATTTTTCCAGCAAAACATTTACCCTATTAAAAGATTGTGCTGGGCTTTATTATTTAGAATAATTTAGGAGTGGTAAACTGTTTAGATAATTGGGAAAAAAAAAAAAGAAAATAAAAGAAAAAGAAAAATATTGAATAAGACAATAAAAGGAGAAAAAGGAGAATAAGAGTGGTTTTGAATGGCCTTACTGCAGGGGACATGAAGGATTTTGATAGTAAAAGCTGCTTTCAAAGAAGCTGATTTTAGTAGTTAGGTTTTTATGGCAATGAGTGAGAATATTTTACTGGACTGCTAGAGAGAAGGCCACTGTAGAAATTAGATGAGATGTTGTGGATCTTCAAAGGTTAGTGAATTTAGGAAAGGGCAAACACTAGAAATGCCGCCAAAGAAAATAACAAGATTTAGACACATTCTACGTCCATGGCATGAGAAAGAGCAAAGATCTGTGCACAGTTCCTTTCCTTCTCTCACACACAAGAAACTGCCACTAGTTAAAGGACATATTATTCTTTCTTTTCTCTTGGGTGTGTGCAGAAAGCAAGTGGCATTTTCACCCAATTCTTCCACTTCTGACTTCCCCATTTTTAGAAATGTCTGAACATCCAAATCTTTCAAAGTGTTAAGCTATTTCCTTTTGAATTCTTTAATGTAATTTCCCATTTTATTCACCCCCTCATCTGTACTCTGTGAAGTTTAATTTTTATGAGCTATGTGTTTACAGCATTTTAATTAAAAGAAATCAGATCCCAGGGTACTAGAGGTCACTGTTCTTCCTAAATCATACCTCAAAGGAAGTCTAGGACTAGCAAAGAATTTACAATTTATGTTCAATAATTGGAGCAGAACACCTGCTAAGGCAGAATATTAGATCTCATTTAGTGACAAATGAAGAGGCAGTGAAGTCCAGTGGCTCTTGTAATGTACATTGATTTCAAATCATTGTGGAGTCTACTTTTGGTTGACCGTGATTGCATAGTCGTCTATGTAAAAGAGTTACTGTGCTCTAAGCCCACGTTTGTTTTAAGTAGTATGGTTTTTAATAAAGACTGTTGAAGCTGTGATCATGCAGAACTTATTCTGAATAAAATTCCTTTCCATACTAGTGGATTTCTTTTTTGTTTCTTTCCATGAGTTATACAATATCTGACCACAGTACTTCATTACTGTCATTTTGTAGTCTGCTGAAACATGGCAGTCGTATTTTTCTTGCCTCTTTCTCTGGGCTGCTGCCTGTACTCTTTCTTCCCTGGGAAACTCTTTTACGATGTTGCTCAGAAACAGCAGGAAAGGACTCAAAAGCTGCAGTGCCCACATAGCAGGGACCAGTGAGTGTGTGCCTGGCGTTCAGATGAAATTATGGCATGCACTAGCAACAGAACCATTTCTGCCAGTGTTTGGTCCCAGAAAGATTGTGGTAGTATCTACCATAGTATGTTACTACTTCAAACTTTGTGTTATAAAAATACAAAACCCACATCATACCCAGATTATGGTCATGAAGGAATCAACTATTTTTTTTTTTTTTAACAGAGCAACGACAAAGGTAATAACTTCCAAGCAATGGAGAAGTTTCACATCTATTTTGCCTGAAATCCCCTTTTCTTAGGGTACTTATCACCTTCTGATCTGAATTTTATTAATGTCAGTAGCCCTCAAGCCTAATGTTGTCTGTTTTCAGTAATGGTGTCTTAGAATAGTATTTGAATAGACTCATACCCTTCAGGATGTGATGGAAAGATAGAGGAGGATTAAATGGCTTTTTATAATGTTTTTGTCAGTCATTTGGAATGATTCACACTTTAATAAAGGACACATTAGCTACAGACATACTAATAACCTGAAGATGTAACCTTTAGTCACTGAAAGCCAGAACTGTACAAATTAAAAATTTCAGAGTAACTTGTATGTGAGCAGACAGTGTCTTTCTCTCTTGACCTACAATTCCACTTGAAACAAAGGTGTAGTGTATAAGCACAGCTGAGCCTAATAATTTTAAGTTCCTGTCTTTGAGATCTTTGAAATAGAAGTCTTACTGTGTTACAGGATGTATGTATTTGTCATTAATTATTCTTCAGTCAAGAAAATATAAAATTATTAGTCTGTAGATTTGGAGAGACTTTGTGATTAGCAAGGACAGTCTTCTGTTCTGAAAATCTGTATTAAATAAACCAAAGCTTAGAATATAAAACTCTACATTTCTCTATTTTCTTGGCATACACTATTTTAATCTATTTAAATTCATTTAATGAAAGAACAGTGTAGTCAACCCTATATATATATATATGTGCATATTCTCATGGAGTTGGAAATAGCCTGTAATTATTTTTTTCCAAGTATAATTTTCTGTTGGATTAACTTTCATTGTCTTAATGTATAAAGTTCATTTATTCTTAATTAGGCAATGATAATGGTCATGAGTGAGACTGAGACCACTTTTGGAAAGTTTTAGAAACAAATGGAAGGATTTTTCCAGTGGTTAAGAACAATTTAAATTTAAAAGCCTGATGTGGTTTTAATTACAGAGAATTTCTACTGGGAAAATTCAATACTGTGAGATACTCTTCCACCATAACAAAACTTTATTCAACCTAATGAATCTGAATAATTCAGAGGGAGTAGCCAGGTACCTAAATTGAAGCAAACACATACTTGTGTGTACATCTTTAATCGGTTTCTATAACCTACCTCTAACCCTTTGATGAATGAGTTTAACATCTGTGATAATCATAGAATCATTTTGGTCAGAAGAGACACTCAGGATCATTGAGTCCAACTCTAGCACTAAACCATGTCCCTAAGAACCTTGTCTAAATGCCTTTTAAATGCCTCCAGGGATGGTGACTCCACCACGGACTGTTACAACCGAGGATAAAAATATGAAATGTATTTTTAATAATTCTGTAGTATTATTACAGTGTTTATCACATCAATACTGAAACATGTGAATGGAAATTATCTTCTCCCTTTATATAGTTTGATACCAGTTCAAATATTCTTAATTATGTACTTTTCTTCATGAACTGTGAGGTTTGCCTAATTGATTTCATCTATGTGAGTACTGCAGAGATGAAACAGAGATGTTTAAAGTAAAGCATATTATTTACCATGCTGCTGAATCAAAACCTTGATCAGATATAAAAGGAGAATTTGTCTCCAGACTATTTAGGCCTGATTGGAGTGAAAGGTCATGTCCTACATCTGTGGTTCATTATGGCTGTTTGCCAGTTTCACCAGATCACTGTGTTATCCTCATAGAACCTCAGAATTGGGAAAAATCAGCAGCATGTCTGGTTTCGTAAATTACCTCCTTGTTTATCTCATTATGTGAGAGTTTGATATGTCCTTGTCCACAGGTAGACTGATAACTTCCTGGTAGCCATATTTTGCAGTGCAGACTTTTCTGAAGAATCACAGGGCAGAAATCCCAATATTGCCCTGCAAATGCCTGGGACAGTTCTTCAATCCAGCTTCTGTAACATGAATCCAAAGTATTCTGAATATTAAAAACAAACAAACAACAAATAAAACAAACAAACAAAAATAAAAACTAAGCAAAACTATATTAAAAATATAATTCTAACTAGCTCATGTTGTGTGGGTACAGAGGGCATAAATAGGTAGACTGACCCCCATGGCAAACATTAGACATTCATGCCTTTTAATATCTTGTTTGAAATGTTTTAATCTGAGTGACAGAGGTGCATGGAATAGGACAGATTTGTGGGTTTTTTTATTTGAAATGCAAGTCAAACTCCAAATAGAAAGCATTGTCTCAATGGTTCAGGAAATTCTAACACCTTTTCTCTGTTCTTATGACATTTACAAGTAATTCTCCTGGCTTTATGTTATAATAGAAGTGCTAAAACAAAGGTTAAAATCACCTCAACTTGAGATGTTGAAAGCACTGTAACCTGTATAGAAAATGTTCTGTGATGGCACACTTTGTTCCAAGCCTAAGGACTCATAGTCCGTTTCAATTTTTATACACCACCAAAACCTTTTTTTCTTGTGTTTTGTTTGTTTGGTTTGATTTGGTTGGTTTGTTGGGTTTTTGTGTGGTCTTTGGTTGTTTTTGGCATAAATAGTAACAGAAAAACTTATTTTGGCTAAAACACTGTAAAATTAGTTTTTCTGGAGATATGATGCCCAGACAACATCAGGATCTACAGATAATAACTTTCCATACTGACTTTACAAGTCCTTTTGTTCACTCTGGTTTTAGAATACTGAACAGTAAAGTAAAATCCATGAATCCAAGAAATCCATGATTTCTTAGTCTCTGTGTAATTAAATGTTGACGTGCTGCTCTTCATCCCAGCAGGATGACGGTGACCGTACGAACATACAATCTGTTATAAATCACTCACATTACGTATTTTAAAGGAATTTTGAAGTCACAGAAGATAGTGTAGTCAAGACAATCCTTACTCTGTTGATTTCTTAATGACTGTCGTATTGGGGTCTTTCCAGTAAGCGTGTTCTGAACAAGACAAAGTTATATGCCACTTCCATCCTCTCACACCTGGGAACATAAAGACTGGCAGAAAAAAATCCTACGTAGTTTTTTAAGTGAAGTTCTGCGTGTTTTCTGCATGTCTCTGTACAAGTCTAAGGTGCCTGAGGACATGTAGACTGTTATACTAGGTCATGTTTACATATCTCACCTCTCGACAGAACTCAATAACTCTCCCTTCACTCATACTTCAAAATAATACTTGCCTGAAAGGCTGGATATGATAAAAGAACAATTCAAATAAAGGGGGTTACTACATTAAAGAAGTCTGTTCTCACAATAATGAGCACAGTTCTACCCTCATTATTTGAATCCATGAAGGGTAAATATTTGGACAAGAAATAAGAGTGCAATTTTTAGGTTTGAAATGAAATAATCTCTTCAGGAGTATTTGGTGCAACAATGACACCACGCAGTATTTCATTTTGGAGTAGCCATCTCTTTTATCACAAAACAATAAGTTGCATTTCCCTTCCAGTTTTTTAATCCCCTTTGAAAAATCTTTCCTTCATCAGAGTAAAAATAAAATAAATTAGAATAAGAAATATTGACAAGGATTATTTGAAAATGTCAAAAGAACTCTATTGATATTTTCTACCTTTCTTTAGTCTGCCAGCCAAAACCCATCTGAGTTCACAAATAATTTTACATCTTTCTTCCTTTCTTTTCTAAAATTAGATATTTATGAAAAAAGAGACAAAAAACCCCAACCAAACAACAACAACAACAACCCACAAAACCAACAAACAAACAAACAAAACAACACCAAAACCACATTGCCTTAGCCAAGGCAAAATGAATTGAATAAAAGCTTTATGTACATCTGAAGAAGGAGGCATAGTCATGGTCTATATGGTCTATTACCGGCAATTTTGTTCTTTGCAGTTTCCTGAGTAACTGGAACTGACACTATTCTGAATGAGAGCTAAGGCTTAACATCTGGACAGACCTTGCCTGTCTCTGTTTGTGAATGAACCTGTAGTCTTACTTTATATGAATAGTAGGTGTTTCTTGCTTCTACCAATTCCAGTCTTTCCCATGTATAAAGAAGTTCCTCTCTCTACCAACAGAATTACAATTTTTTTTTCATATTTTTATCATCATCCTTGAATAGTTTCAGGCAATTTATATACATGAACCTTTTAATTCACTTAAGATGCCTTTCTTAGGAGGATAAGAATTAGTTAGGAAGCATTACTAAATAGGTCAATTCCCATTATGTTATAGTCTCTGGATAGTCCTCATTTTTATGCATAAAAACCCAAAGGATTTTCTTACCGCATCTTTAACGTGTAGAAACCTTATGTTATCTGTGAATTCAGAAGAAGAGGAAGAAAGAATTAATCTTAAAACTGAATTATTACCCATACCCATATTGCAAGAATATATAGCTTGAATCCAGGCAAACCATGGAGATTACTGGCAAAGGAACGATTATCACAACTGTGCTATCAGGCAGCTGAGAAGCAATTGAGAATAAGTATTTACTTCATGAGGGCAAATATTCCCTCCAATATTGTCCTGAAGGGAATATATTTCAATCTACCAATAAAGGGCATACATTACAGAGAATTTTAAAGCATTATAGTGAACAAAAACTAAATATCAAGTGTTTAATCCAAAAGCATTTATCTTGGCTTCTGTCCAAATCTCTCATCACATAATTATGCAACTTTCTTGCTGGTCTTTTGGCTAAGCTCCAGTAAAACATCAGTTTAATATCTACTAAGTAAGTTAGAAGAACGAAAACTATATCCAGCACTAAGGATGTGGACTCAGTAGTCTGAAAGGTCTCTGCTGCAGCCACCACGTTTCCATGACTATCTTTTGTATTAACAGTAAGTGTTCATCCCCTAACACCAGAAATAAAATCATTTCTTGCAAGGTATGGGTTGATTTTGTTGTTCTTTCCTCACAATTAGTCACTTTCTCCAGCTGACTAAGATTTAACCTTTCACCTCAGCTCTCAAAGGAGCTATTGTGATTTTCTTCTCAGTTCACTACACTCTTTTTTTGTGTGGACTTCATAAACACATTTGGGATTGGAAGAGAAGCAGCATTTGACAGGACTCTCCTTGATAACATGAGCCAGAAATACAAGAACCACATCAGTAACTGTTGTGAGCAGTGAAAATTGTTCAGTGACCCATGCATGAAAAATTGACTAAACCCCGTCTTTTTAGTCCACATAAATACCCAAATTCCATTTGCCTGCTGTTCACTGGTAATAAAACAATCCAAGATTATACGCTTTTGCATGGAAGGAATAATATGGAGTGTCCTCATACATTTATCTCACAGAAATAGAAGCCTTAAATGGTTTTATATTTCATTACACTACTACAGCTGTTGAGCTGGGCAGTAGTAATGATGAGGGTTATTTTGCCAGCCATCAACAGATGGCATGTTACTGAGCAAAATGCTGCAGTGATGTGAAGACAGTGGGTGAAATCCCAGACTAGAACAGGAGTTTTGCTGTCAGTCTGGGCAGTATTTCAGCAATTGGTTTCTCCTCATGCTAGCAATCATAAAAGTGTATTAATTATGTTCTGCTGGGCAGAAAACATGAAGCCAGCCATTTGCATCAGAAAAGTTGTTGTGCTATTTAGCAGCACTGTAGACTACCTTAGATGGTCAATATGAACAAAGTATAGGAAAAGAAAATTCTATCCATAAACGTAGAGGTGAAACAAACCCTTTTGTAAAAGTAAACAGGTCCAAGTTTATTTAATTTGAAGTTCCATGTTTTCCCATTGGATTGCAAAAATAGCAAAAAGGAAATCAATATATGTGGTACACATAGAAGTGAGAACTATTGCAATTAGGGGTGAGCAGGACAAGTGTTTGTTTTAACTTCATGATGAATGTTTCAGTTTCTTCACACCTGCATCTTCTAGCACACGTCATCTCTAACCACTAAAAACTCATCAGACTATACTGTTAGGGTCCAAATTCATCCCTATTATTATACTTCTCACAAGAGTAATTATGATTTAGGGTGTATTTTGAAAGACTTACACACATATTGACTGAAAAAACATGGAATCTTTTGAAGTAATAGTACCTTGACCATTAAATAGCATATGATCAACCATGCAAGAACATACAACTATTTCTAGATCATATGCAGTTGAATTTCATCTTTATTATAGGTTAATGACATGGAGTATCTTTATAAGATTAACAAAGTAGGTACCAGCAAACATTTTTCTTCCACTTATAAATCCTTCTCTAATATGACAATTTAAATTACAAAATGTTTTCCCTGATTTTTATCTTTACTACTTTGCCTTTTTCTGTTTTACTTGTACCTTTCTTTATAGAACAAATGCATCCAGAAAGCACTGTATTTGCCACAACTCAACAGTGAAAAGAAAAGGGAGTGAAAAGATATCTAGGATGTTGTAACAAACATTGCAAAGATATTCCTACTAGAAGCAGGAAAATTTCTGGAAAAGGAGTGAAGTTTTAGGTGTGTAATAAGCATGAGAGAAATTATTATCTTCCTCCATGAGGCTTATGATCCAACACCCCCAGCCTATAAACAGTTATGTAAATGCTTAATTTGAACTATATGAGTCATCTTGTAGCTTACAGTGTGTTAAGCAGTTTCCTCATTGCAGAAGTGTAGCTTAGACTGGAGTGATAACAGGGTGCTTTTTGCAAAGGTTTCATGAGCAATTTCTTTATAGCCCTTGCCAGTATCTAACCATCCAAGCTTTATTTATTTTTTCCTAATAAACTGAAAGTAATTTTGCCCTACAGATTATACTGAATTAAACTTGACACCCTTTATATAAATGCATTAATAAATCTTCCCCTTTCTTCACACTTGTTTATGTAGCCTGCCAAAAACAAGCAACCTCTTTGAGGAACAGATGAAGAAATAGTGAATGAAGAAATGAACAGTCACAAATACAGCTAGCAATACTTGTTATCACAGCAACATTTACTGGCCTCCACCAGAGGAAGGATCCGTTGTAATTTTAATCTGGTTTGTACAGTGGACATAGTAATGAGAGATCTACAGTACACAACACATCCTACAATTATATAACCAATGTGGTCCAGAATGAGTAACCTCTAGTACAGAAGCAGTACAGATGATCCAATACAGCATTTTAGAACTGTATTGCTTTTAGGCCTTTAGCTATTATATCTGGATATTTTTTCACTATGTAATGTACCCAGGTGTACTCATTCATTCAGCTGATGCTGGAGAGTCTGGATTGTGAAAGCTCGTTGACTTGCTGCCTTTGCAGTTTAATTAAACAAAACAGAGGATTGGAGGACAAATTTATTTGAGCATGATGGCAGATAAATTAGAATAGAAAATGTCAGTAAGTGTCCCAAAGTCGTACAGAGCACAGGTAGGAGAGCTAGAACTGCAACTGAATGTCAAGTCAGAAATTTTTGGTAAAAGACGGTTTCAGTCAGAACAAGCAAGCTTCACAGTATTTTGACAAATTGACTATCTTAGATTTATGGCAAGTCAGTGAAGATCCCCAGGCTTACAGTTCCCTAGTCTTGAAAACTGAGAGTCATGTGGGGCCTTTCATACCTGATGAGTAAAGCTGGAAGTCTGACTTCCCTGTGGGCTACAGTTAGAACAGCCTTACTGTCCAACATGAATGGTGTGCCAGGGATCTTGCCGCCTCTCTGGTCTTGAGATGGTCAACAGGGAGGCAGCCTAGAAGCTGCAGCTTCAAGAGGCTTGAGTTGGACTTCCGAGGTCCACACTTCCAGGCAGAAAGACATCCAAGAGTTTCCAAGATCATTGATGTGAAGCTTGCTAGCAGTAAAGCCTTAGAATCCCCAGCCCCAAATAAGTTACTCTCATTAGCAGAGAGTTTTAAGTCTTTGAGAACATAGGTAGGCCAAGGTCCAACAGGGTTTCCAAGCTTTCTCCTGCAGCACTTGAATTCAAAGCCTGCAAGTCCTGGGAGAGATACCAGAATATTGGCTTAGCAGGCCAGCCTTGCTCTTCAGACTATCCTGGGCTGACAGCTCTGAGATGCTGATCTGTTCAAATTAAATAAACTAACAGACAGGGGAAAAAAAAAAAAAAAATCCAAGAAAACAGAATGGCAAGGGTGTTTTATCAGAAATCTTGTCTCCTGGAAACTTCTGCTTTTCCATCCCACTGTCTGAACTATGGAAACTTAATTATATTGAACCCAGTGTGTCCAGTCTAACAATCATTCATTTATGGTTAGTTCATAAATAAAACTGGAAAAATTCCATGGGACGTATGTTTTTACTCATGTCTAACCATTCTAGCAATTTGCCTTGATAAATTCAAGTAATCTGTTGGAGCTTTTCATGTTCCCACTTAGTGAGAGGGTGGGTTAGCAACTCCACATTCTTTGTCTTTCTTAGTAAAAATCTGGGGGTTTGCAGCTCTTTACACAAACAACAGCTCATCTTCAATATCTCCTATGTCACCAAGACAAGTTTTTATTCATAAAAGTGACATTTGAGTAACTAAGACCTTTTTTTTTAAATAGAAATATATTAAAAATGAACATAAAAAGCAGGGTTTTTTTCTTCAAAGTCTTCATTTATGCAGAAAATGTCATGTCAACCTTTTTCTCCTGCCTTTTCGACAAATGCTCTTTTCAAACTTGCATTTCAGTTTGATTCTAATATGTAACATGTGCTAATCATGTTAGGAATGATTCATTTTATTCAGGATGGCAAACTGCTACTCTTATGTAGTTCTTATTTGCAACGCCACTCTTAAACTTACAACAGAAGAATCTTTCTGTTGGATGAAGAAAAGTGGCTGATGTCAGCCACTTCTCCCACAACACTTTTGCAGTGTTTTGCTTGATTTATTTATTTATTTTTCCTCATCGCTCCTCAGGCAAAGTAATTTCATAATATTTGTTGAACTTTTCTGTTAGAGGCCTAACGTTTTCCAGCATTCCAGTCGTAAGATGGATCTCCATATTAACATGTTCATACTGCCTCTCACCTGATCTGGGTGCCGGAGGTCTAGTCCTGGAGTTGTCTACAGGCAGGGAGTTGCTGGCAATTGCAGGAGATCCCTCAGGATGCAGAGGAGGGGATGGCATGGTAAAGGGTGACTGTGGAAACACGGGGCAACAGGAGTGTTGGGATTTTATTTAGTGGAGAAAAAGCAACATCTTCCTCTTTTAGTTCAGCCTTTTGATGGCTGCTGCTTGTTGGCTACTGCAGTGTCACTGGGCTGGTGCCAGCAGCCCACCTCTAAGAGCATATCTTCTCATTGCCATCATCCAGCTTTCCCTATACATGCCCTTGAAGAGATCAAATCCTAATCTCAATGGCAATGACCTTTTTTGCTTCCCAGCTGCTTCTTCCACACACTACCGACCTAAGCAATACAAATGGAAAGAGCTTTTACAAGAATCCTTCGTTGTAGTATAAGGAGATACAATTAGGCAGGACATTTAAAAGTTACTACTGTTCCAATTGAGTTAGCTTTTCTCTCACACTCATCAACACATCTACTAGTTTTAGAGACTGACTCAGAGGAAATATTAGAAAAGCTACAGGATCATCCACCCTATATCATAGTATCGCTGTTTTTCATCCTACCAATACATTTCCATCTTTTAGTGATCCCAAATTAACATTAAAAAAAAAAAAAAGGAGGATTTTAAGGTGGTTTTCTCCCACACACTATTCTCACTTCAGATAATCCATATGACTTCATTTCAGTGTGGATTTAAACTCCAATGAGAGCGTACACTATACATTTAGGAAACTGGCTGGATATCTAATCATGCAATACTTAATGCCTACGGCCATTCATTTTGGACTGTTTTATAAAAAATACTCATTTTCATATGTCTGCTGGTATAACACATTTTAAAAGGATGCCATTTAGATGCTGAGGGTCTGAAAGTAAACACTGTATTAAACACGTTCTAAAATGCATAATTGTTTTATTACTTACAAGTTATTGCATCAATAAAAATCAAAGCCTATAGCTGCAATGGTATTCTTTAGACCTGATGATGGGCTAGGTAGTGCAAGGGTTAACACACCCTCTTCTTTTTCCCCAGATCTGGATTAAAATTCAAGCTCCAAGTCACAAATGGAAAGTGATTTTGCAAACTTCCCCTGGTGCCTTGTGGACAGGTGTCCACATTTAAAAGCCATCATGTAGTTGGGGATGACTGGCAGCCTCAACTCTGGAGGGTCAGAGGACTGGATGCGCAGTGGGGCTGCTGCTCAGGGTGTCACCATGCACCTCTGCAGAGAGCTGTGCTGTGAAAGACACCAACTTGCCACCACCTTCCTTGCACAGTTTATATAATAAATATTGCATAATGAAGATTTGTCTCTATTCCTGTAACCAGCAGCTGTCATACCTTATATTTCTATTGTCACTCAAACTCTGCTTTAATCCTTTCTATGAGACCTGCAAAAACTTTTTAAAAATGCAAACGAGATTGTAGACAACATTTTGTATTCTTGGAGTTTGAATGGAGCAAGGTGAAATTTTCCTTCACTTTCTTCTGCTTTTAAGAAATGCCATGACTCCTGTGCCTCTCAAATCACTTAGAAAATTAAAACAAAAATTACAGTATTACTGGGTGTGCAGCAGGAGGACAGTAAGTTGTGTAAATTGATCAGGAAATTCACAATTATGCTAGTAATGAGGATTGATAGCCTGCTTGCTGACCCCAGGTTTTGGCTTCCGATACAAGATCTCTCAGGAGTTTTGCTGGCAGGACCCTGTATAGTGCAACTATGAAAATTACAACTAAAGGGGAATGAAGATGGACTAGAGAAATGAGGCCCCTGTGGCTGCTGCAAGAATATAAAGCATTTAAGCCTTGCTGTTGTCCAGACTTTCCAGTACCCAAGAACATCTCCTCTTTACACATATGTGCGAGAAACCAAAGTAATTTCATGATTAATTGTTCTTGAGAAGGAAGTTGATTTGGAAGACTCACATTTTATGATGCCCAGGACTACAGCTACTTCAAACACAGATGGGAACATCAGGCTCTGCTTCTTCCTCTTGTACGTACAGCCCAGCCAGGCCATTTTCCTGTTAAAGAGTGACAGCCAAGGTAAAGCCAGCCCTCGAACAGGTGTTATTTAGAAGTACAGGAACCATGCTCCCATTCTTGGCCATGTGGTGCAGGAACAGCTACTATCTGTGGAGGGGGTTGGAGATGACATCTCTTCACCCATCCCAAAACCAGAGTGAGAGAAGACACATTTCTGGGTCTGGGGACAGTGGGCAGGCCATGCTGTGGAGCAGAAGCTCTCATGTAGAGTAAGGAGTGGAGAGAGGAGGTGCTCTGTGGCCTGGGATCATGTGACAGGAATCCTGCTTTCAGACAGACCCATCTTTTTTTTCCTGTGGGAATTCCGGTTATAATACAGATCCTCTACTCCACTCACATGCCTAGAGGTCAGAAAGCAGAGTACAGCATCAAGAATTCAAGCTTGGCCCCATTTCTCTACATTTTTTTTTCTTTCCTTTGAACTCAGATAGCACGCTGGATTCTTTTTATTCCATTGGTGGCATTTGTGCAGCTGCCCTCACTAGGCATTGTCTGTCAACATGCAGTTATGTAGAGGTATATGCCAAAAAAGCCTGTCTGCATTTCATGTGGGAAGGAAGCTGATCAATAGCAGTAGATCCCAGCACGTGTGTGGTCCGAGAGTATGGCATATTTGTCACGGACAAGCAAACAAGTGTCTTCATTTGCATCTTTGTGGATGAAAGAGTTTTATTTTCATGGATTTTGTTTCAGGGGTTTCTTTGGAGAGCAGTGGACTAACTTACACATGCAAGAGAACTAGAAAGAGTACATGGTGTAATGACTACAGCAAAAAAAAATTGAAAACCCCGTGATGTTAGAAGCAGCACAAGTTCACATTTTTGAGCAGTAGAAATGTTTGATGTGTTAGGACTTCAAAATTATATAAACAAATATTAGTCCATGTGATAATTAAATGGCAAACATCAGCTGTTTCTGAGGATGTACTAAGAATTAGTATTTTCTCTGTCCATTGCAATATCTTCATGACATAAGGTAGGCACACTACAATTTAAAGCAGAAGCACATTTGTACTATACATATATAATTCTTTTTTATTCATTTGTTTAAATAGAAAAACACAGTGTGAATAAGCATGAAATACATTCCTACTCTCATAGGCTTTATTAGTATTGAACAGGTTCAGTTCATCCGGGCTCCAGTTTTCTGTGGTGCTTAATGGCTTTCCTAGTGAAAATTTAAACAGAGAAGAGGTTTCGCATTGTTTTGAACTGAATTGAAATGTTTTGATTTATGTAATAGATGTGGTTTATTTCAATTGTATTTATCCTGTTGTGCCACATTGCTTTATGGGAATGGAAGTTTTCCCCATCCACATGCTTGCCAAACTAGCCTGGTCCTTTTCCAAATGATATCTCCCATCATATTGTATGATCTGACAGAACTGGTTAGTTAATGAAAATCTTACAACAGCTAATGTTTCTTGTGTGTGTGGAAGAGGAAATACTACCAGAAGATGATATAGTGTTTAATTATTCATTGTGTGTTATTTGTAGTCTCAATCTCCTTAATACCCACCTAGCAGATGTAGGGGGCTCTGTGCCTGAAATCTTCCATATGCAGCCCATCTCTACAGTATTTTTCAGAATCCTTCTTTGCCCATATAATTCCCCTGCAACCTAGTCAATCCATGGTAGGCTTGGTCATGAAGAGCAAAGGGACTAAAAGAGCAGTCAGGCTAAACAATGGAAAATAAAACCACAAATTATTATTTAATGTATATGTGTGTCTCCAAAGCTGAGAATTTGCTATGTGTAGTCAAATTATCTAATGACTACACAAACACTACATTCCTTTTTTCCAAAGCAGTCAAAGAGCAGGTATTATGAGACCTTATAGTAAAACATTTTCTAATGCTGTTCATTAAGTGCTATGTCAGAAGAAATCTACTGGCTGAACAGTTACAGGCTGAAACAACTGCAAAGAGGGTGAAGACTTGAGAATTTGTTTGTAAACTGGATTACCAAATCTATTCCTAAAAATTATTGCTATTTTCATTTAGGTGTGATCTGACACAGTAAGTTGTTTGCTACAGCTCCCTGGAGTCAACCTCTTTTGGAAAAGTGTGTTATTTATCATTATCTAGAATCCAGGACACAGTCTGCATTCCCCTTGTATGGAGAGTGTTGTGCAGTACACCTGAGAGGGAGGGTGTGAGAAGTACTGGGGCTGCAGCTGGTTGCCATGATTTATATGCAGGGTTTTTTGACATGGACTAGCATCCACAAGAGAGCAAAGCAAACCCACTACATTCTATCCAGAATAAACAAGAAAACAGGATTCGTAACACAAGCTACATGGCAAGAGATTTGAATGTTTGTCTGCTGGGCAAACACTATTCACGTTAAAAAAAAAAAAAAGGTAAAGCGAAAAGGAAGTTGAACTGTTGAAAAAGTGCTATATTAGAAAATTACTGCTGTAGTAGTCATGGGTGGACTGGATTTATCACTACGCTCAAGTAAGTCCTTACCAAAACAAGTCTAGCGACAGCTGCATTCTAACTGAGAAGAGCTGCATAAGTCCCACTTTCAGTCTCCTGATGATTTGCCACTGGGTTTTGTATGGCGAGGAAAATTCTGTGAGAGCTGTAGTGGCTTGAGACTGTCTTCCTTAACTAACAGAGACATTATTCCAGCTTTATAGTTTCTTGAGACCCAGAGTCATCTACAAAACTCCAGGAGGTTACAGTTCTTATAGTATTTCTTCTCAATAAATATTCTTTACCAGAGACACATACATTGGTTTTTATTTTGGCTATTCTAACCTCTCTGAAATGTGAAACAATAAACAAGAAACCCCTCCTTCTTTTCTAGGAGTTTCCCAATACCTGCCCCAGAGCAGGATTTCAAAAAGCTAAAGCTGCAAAAGGCCATTCTCGTGGTCAGAGACTGCGAAGGGGCAGGGGCACCCATGGATGCATGACAGAGAGAGACCTGGTCTCCCCAATGGGACACCTCGTGGGAGCCCTTCTGGGACTTTTTTATGCAAAGGAAACTTCAGGCTGCTAGCTGAGCTTGTTTTCTTACTGTGTAGCACCATTAAAATCCAAAAGCCACAGCACCTCAGTCAAAGGCAGTATGGTTGAAAAAGAATCAAGAAACAAAACACAGAATAGTAAGCTATGCATGGTGTGGAAAGATTTAAAGCTCCCAAGTCATAAGCCTGTAAGAGCTGAAAAGCATGTGAAGTCTGACATTTAGAGACACCTCATTTTTTTTTTTCCCGTTGGTGATATTTCATTACCTAGGTTATTTTCTTGTGACTTCTATCTAAAAGCAGCTAAGCATTTAAAAAGTCAAAATTATTTTTCGCTCTGACACAGAAAGCACAGAAAAAATATGTTTGAGAAATGCATTAATCTAAAAAAAAAAAAAAGATAAAATATGAGTTTCCAGAGTAAAAGTTAAGTCAAGCTTGTAAAACGATTGCAGTGATTTTTCCTTTTCTTTAGCAACTCTTGCTTTGTGCTTGTGATAGCTGTTGTCTCCCACTCCAGCCTCTACTTCTGAAGAGGAAGGAATGAAAAATACTTGCTGAACAACTAATTTATCAGCCTGACATTACCATCTATCAAGAAGAGAGGCCTGCTGTTAGGAAAATCAAGATTATTGGTTCAGGGGTTTTGTCACCTCTTGTGAAATGAAGGTTAGTTTAACAATGTACATACCTGGGACATGTTCTGGGCATTTCGAGCCCAAAGTCCCATACATATTACTTCTCTTTCTGCAGTCTGCTATGGTGGTGTCTGTCTTCATTGACTCTCTGACAGTCCTGATGCTAAAGAGTCCATCCAAAGCAGAAAGGATTTGGGTTTGTTTTCCTTCACAAGCTATAAAGCAGTCCACCAAATTTTTTAATAATCTCGGTTAATCTTGGACCTTACCATGTATGTTTCTGTGCAGCACCTTATTGAGTGTTGCAGCCTCGGATATCTCAGGGCTGATGGCAGGGAACGTGTCAGCAGCAACGTACAAGCACATCCAGTGAGTATTCTGCTGTTGAACTGTAATTCAGCAGTTGGAAGCCTTATGGGGTAAAGACCTTTTCATATGGCAGTGGATGACTATAAGTAGTCTAGTAAGTTTAGCTCTGTAGTGAACATGGGCTAGTTTCTAAATTTAAAAAAAAAAGCCAACAACCAACCAAACAAAAAACCCATAACAAGCAAAAAACAAACAACCAAACAAAAACACAAAGTGAAACCTAATGAACAATATTTAGGCTTTTTTTCCAATTTAAAAAAATTCAGGAATTCAAAAAAGTGATCTTTTAACCTTTCCAATAAATAGTGATAGCTATAAATTCAGAGAAAGTTCAAAAGCTGCAATCTGCCTTTGATCTTGTGGCAAACCTTCAGCTCATGTGTTTGGGTTTTTTTGGTGTGTTTTTTGGTTTTTTTTTGTGTGGGTTTTTTTTTTTTTTTTGAGGAATGGCTATGTGTACTCTAAATTTACACATTTATGGCCTGAAGAGCTTATTAAATATTTAATTCAGAGTCCCATGCAACCACCATTCTGCTCTGCAGCATAGCAAAATACAGACAAGTCTATTAAGGAAGAGATATAGCTGTGTAATTGCATTCAGCCGCTTTGCATGACACTTGCATGATAATATTTAGTGAAATGATAATACCCAGCCCTTTCAAACCTACATCCACTGAATCCAAAGCAGAGAGAATTTGCACATTGTGTCTTCACAATTGTATGGATGCAAGACCTTATGCCTTGCCAAAGACTGCAGAACACACTGCTCAGTGACAAGACTAGAATTTAGCAGTTCCCATCTTGCAGTCATGTTTCAGAAAACAGCATTATTTATTTGTTTGTTTAATTTGGCCTAACCTGCTGTATGAAATGTACAGCAGGACAGTTGTGATCTGGTAAGAGAGAACAAGGTATCAAGATTTGGAAATCTACATGTAAACTGGAGGGCAGCAGAGCAGTAGGTGAGGCTTTGTACAGGCAAGGAAGGAAATGAGGAATCTCTGAAGTTCATCTTACTCTGAGGGAAGACTTAACAGTTCCGTAGAATATGATCAAGGCTCATGAGTAAAAACTCTATGGTACCTTAGTTTTCTTTTCTTTTTTAATTTTTTTTTTCTTTTTCCTTATTCATATTTAAAGGAAGGCTTTCAAGAACTGTCCTAGGATGTGAGACTTATCTGAAAACATGAGCGGCTTCTACCCACTTGCCTGCTGGGCTTGGCAGTTGACATTGGCAAAACAAGTGGGTCACTGACTTTGTAAGAAATTGCCACCTATACATCACAACTAGGAATTTAACAGCTTTTGCATCCCTCCTCTTGGAAGACTGATATTTTCTCAGTACTTTTCCTCTAATATGAATATAAAGAATAGTATGAAATTCTTGTGCAAGAGATTTTGTTTGTGTCTGCCTTAGCCTTTTATAATTACATTTTGAAGTGTTAACATTAAAAATAAATGGTATACATATGTCTGTGCATGAGTTTTATGAATAGTTTACATTGTACAGTGAAAGAAATTCCTATATTTCTGTACACTTAACATTTCCACCCTCTCGGCACTCCGTATTACTAGGTGCTGAGTATGACTCTCAGCGCTTCATTTCCGTAATATATTTTTGAGGTTTCTTCTAAAAAGAGGTTGCAGAAGTTGTCTGATAATTAGCATTGCTTCCAACAAAAATGGTTGCCCTTCACTAAAGAATCTGACAAATCAAAAGCTAGAACGGGTGCCATCACAGCATATACTAACTTGCCTGACTAATGGCACAAGCGTGATTTAAACTGCCCATACAAAATGACATTTCATTAATCACAAAACACTCACTATTTGCTAATTACAACTATCAGGATCATAGGGGGCTGATGTTTTAAATTAGAGCTTATACACTAGGTATTTACTCTTTTTTCTTTTTCTTTTTTTTAATTTTTATTAAAAGCTTTCGAAGTTAGACACTGCCCTCTCCTGGACATAAGCTCCCATAGCAGTAGTTTGCAGAGTGCCCCAAACGCTGCCAATTAAGAGAAAACGGGCACAAACCCAGTGTGTTCCTCTGCTGAAGGGATTAGCTGGTTTCAAGGAAGTTCATTTTGTTGTGGTCCCTCCTTGCATTCTGCTCTACTTGAAAGTATACTGTGCCACAAAAATTGTTTTCAGTTTAGATGGCAAAGAGATTAATTTAACTTGAACCCAGTTGGCTGGAGTTGACAGCACAACTTTATCACAGTGAGCAGCAGGAACATGTAGTGCTATATATTCCAGGTTTTACAAAAATCAACTCAATATAGTATGAGCATATTCATCTTCAGAGTTAAAGGTGATGGAGAAATATGCAGTTGAAGCTTACTTTTTGGGTGTTCTCTGACATGTCTTTAATGCATTATTTCACAGTAAAAAATGAGAATTATAGTGAGAAGTCAAAAGTGTCAGTTTTTTCTTTTTCCTTTCTTGAGGGTGTTTTTTTGGGAGGCAGGGGAAAGTGTAATAAAAACCCCAGCACTATCAGTTTCACTTAATAATTGTAATCTAATACCTCTGGACTTTTTCAGGATGCATAAAAAATAGCAGTTTACCCAGGACTTGAGACAACATTCTCAAGAATTTGCAATGTCTTGTAGCAAAGGGGACAGAGAGAGATAGATTTCCCTTGCTGTAAGTTTAAAATGTGCATTTAAATTCCTTCAAAGATAGACTATAAAACTGTAATAATCCAGCATTTACAGGAAAATTTAAATTAATGGCATTAAAAACATCACATATCCATTCATCAAACTTTTACAGTTTCAATCCAATTCTATAGTTTTTCTCAGCATAGAAAACACAGGGAGAGATTTAGGGTTTAGTGTTAACTGTGAATGATTTCCATTAATTGGCAGACAGGCTGTTTTTTTTTACATTAGCTTAAATATGAAGAACCTTTTTTTATTTACGTGAATTTTACATGCTTTTTAAAAATATACAGACTGCTTAAAAACAGAGTTCCCATGCAGAGCACCTTCTCTGCATCCCAAACTCTGCATCCTCCCACCACTCACTTCAAAGATGTACTTCTCTGGAAAAATCCAGCCCATCCTACAGCATACACTCACAGGGGGGCAGGTCAGGATGTGCTCAAAGTACTCTGTCAATTCACAATATTGTCCTTGAGTCAGCCTTTGCCCCTTACTTACATGTGCCTGCAGCTGTGACCATCTCTGCTTCAACAAATGAGCTCCACGGTCCTCTGCAAAGAGCCCTGAGCTCTGGCGTTACAAAGCTCCTCATTAATGGTCACAGTTGGTCATTAGCTGGTCATTGAATCCTTCTTGATGACCTGCTAATGAACTTCCCACTGGTTTACTGTGAAGATTGGTTAAAGTAGACAGTATAGGTAATTTATAGCTGAACACCCAGCATGATAATGGCCTTTGCTCAGTGATTGTAGTTGACACAGTACTACAAAAACGCCTCACATCCTTCCCAGTTTATTACTCAGGTGTAAATATTTCATGTGGAATGGAAACTTTGGATTTTGTATTTAAAAATATGCTTCCATATTTTTTTAGGGAAAAATTTCTTTAAGAATTTATTGAGGAAAAAAGCCTTAATCTTACAAACTCTTTTTTTTCTGATATCTTTTGCCCTTAACAAAATATGTTTATTTTTAAAAAAACAAACCTATGCATGTTAATATTCACCTGTAAAAGGCTCAGAGGCCTGTACAGTGCGTAAATCAGATCTCGGTGGGTGGCTGTTAGCTGCAGGAGCCTGAAGAGCTCGGATGGTTCAGCACTTGTGGTGCCTAATCTCTGTGAATCATGGATAAATTGGCCAGAAGCAACAGTCCCTCCAGCTGTGATCTTGCCAATGCTTAAAAGCTAAACATTTTCAACCAGGCCTTGACTTGGTGGTAAAGCACCAGGAAAAGAGAGAAAAAAAAAAAAAAAAAAAGGAAAAAATAAAAGAAAAAGAAAAAAAGGTGGCAGTGATGCATTAGGTAGCGCTATACCCTCTAAGAATGGCAAATGATTCCTTAGGGCTTATCCAATTATCACCGGACTCTACTTTTGCTTTAGACGTGCAACTACATTCCCCTGTTTTGAGCATAATTGGAGTCCACCAGTTCTATGGTTACAAGGCATTTTAAAGCCCTGAACATGTGCTAGATTAGGTGACTGTGGCCAAGATATTCATAATCCTTCAAGGTTTTGTGTCTTCATTTTCACATGTTCATGTATCATAATTATGATGCAACTCCCTCCCCCCCTCAAAAAAAAGACCTAGTTTATCTTCCATGCAACTGCTATGAAAAACTTGGTTAGGATTTATTAAAATGTCCTGGGAACATCCAGGAAGTTTATAATCTTCTATGACAGATTTTCATGCACTTGACCCACATTAAGCAGTGTCCCAATTCTCATCACATTCCCTGCAAATGGCTTCAAGATTGCAAAAATCTTTCTCTCCAGTGCTTCCAAATGACACTTCTTGAGCTGTGCAGAGATTGAGGAGGTGGGTTTCCAGGGAAGTGTCCTGACCATCACTCTGTGGTGTGGAAACAGCAGCTGTCGTTGTCTAGAAGAACAGTTTTTTCCCTCCCACTGAAGATCTTCAGCTTACAATTTGGTAACTTTTCTCTAAATGAGATAAGGTTATCAAAATGTCTTATTAGTCAGAGATCTGATTTCATATTTTTTGATTACAAATTAGACCCTCCTCTGCACCCTAGTTTGAAGTTCTGGGATACTCCTGTCTCCTTAGCAGGCATTGCTGGAAATAGTGTGGCACCAACCAAAGGTTCATGAAATGAATGAAAGCCACTCAGTTCCTAAACAGCTTGTGATAGTGACATAGAGGGTATTTGCCTTTTATGATGCATATTCTGGTTACAAACATCTGATTCTGCACCTTTTATGGTGTGAATGTGAAAGTTCAAGCCAGGTAGAGGAGTCAGACACTTTTACAGAAAAACACAAATCTTTTCAGACAAAGATATTTATTTTAAAATGACTCATCATGTTATACAGCATCCTGCATCTGTTTCCAAACTAAAAAGTAAATAAGATATACAAATATTAATGTTATATGTTTGAGAAGAACCAGGTTCTGACCCAAAGCAGAGTATTGTTAAGGAAATTGATTGAACCCACATAGACTTCTCATAGCATCTCAGTACAGAATGAAGTACTGTTAACAATGCACATTTTATTATTTTATTTTTATTATCATTATCATTATTTCCAGGAGCTGTGGTCAGTCAGCTTTAGAATCCTAAGATCAAAAACTGAAAGTGTAAATAAAACATGAGTTTGGTCTCAGCAGTAATATAAACTCCATGAAAATACTCTCCTCAGGGGGGAAAAAAACATTACTTAAATCACAACACTTCCTTAAATCACTGTGTAATTATCCACTAAAGAAATGCACGTAGCAGTTTAGAAGGCTTGGTGCATATTGAGACAAGCATCTTTACAGCAATGGATGGGAGATCTTTAACTAGGTGGCTGTCTGCTAGTTTTATCCTGTCTTACCAACACACAAAACACATGGAAAGTACCATTCTGACCCCTGTATGTGCTCTAGCTGAAACTCCAAAGCCATGTGGCATTAACGCAATGTAAGACTACACAATCAAATTAAACCAAAGTGAAGGCATATTACATTTTTAATTTTCACTGTAAGGATTAAATAAGCAACACTGCACATACATAGAATTTCTCTTCTTTGCTGCATATACCTGATGGTTATTCCCATTTGTAAGACTAGACATTTCCCACAATGTACAGGATGAGTTCATATGTGTTCTTTTTTCAATTTCAGTGTTTTCTGAAAAGATAATTTAGCAATGAGCATACATCTTTCTACTGGCTGTCCCTTGGAAATAGTATCCTACAGGAATCTACTGGCCTCTTTGCAGAAAGTGTTGCAAAGCCAAACACAGATGTGATTGCATGTCTATTTTACCTAACCTTTATCTGTTTTCAGAGAAAATGTGGAAATCTTTGGTTAAGTTAGCTCTTTTTGAAAATACAGTCTTTCCCTTCCTTACCAAACTTGATGAAACTTGATGAAAAAGTACAAAACTGAATTCTGTTCTCATGTAACATTTAATTCTATTTTTATTGTATTTAATTTCAGAAAATATATTGAATACCAGTCACAAGACAAGTAGATACTATTGGACATTTTCAACAACAGCTGGAAATTGAGGGTTTCTATGGATTTTCCTTTTTTTAAATCAACAAAAGCATTTAATTCAAAAATTTTTTTTTTTTCTGAATTTTGAAATAACGTATTTTCTTGTATTCTTTGTAACAGGCACTTCTGCTAATCTAACCTGCCGAGCTTTCTTTGGATATAGCGGAGATGTCAGTCCTTTAATCTACTGGATGAAAGGCGAGAAGTTTATTGAAGATTTGGATGACAGTCGAGTCTGGGAAAGTGACATCAGGTACAAGAAAAAGCATTTTGTTTTTTTTCAGTCAATATCTTTTTGTTGATAGCTAATGTAATACTTGTTATCACAGACTGACTCAGGAACATTTTGGGTCTGATCCGTGTTTTTGCAACATCCATTCTTCACCTTTTCAACTCCACCAGTAGAGAACAGAAAAATGCACACCTCGGCAAGAACTGATGTTAGAGAGCTGTAAAATCAGAATAGCTGCCCAACAAGTACCATAGTATAACCAACTGGAATTTGCGTAGTGACTTTTTCGAACAATGGCAATCTACTATAAGAACCATTAAGGCAGTTTTTAAAATAAAATAAAGAAAAATAAATACATCAAGAAAAACAGTTCAAAAGAAGTCTTTTAAAACATGGAGCCTTAAACAAATGCTGAAGTCTGGCTTCTCTTTAGGAATGTTTTGATTTCTTTTCTTCAAGGAAAAAACCTGAGTTTCCTGGGATGTTACCTAGCCTGTGAGAGCCAAGCCTCCTGTTATGTGGGCTGCTTGTATCTGTTGAAATGCTTGTTTTAGAGAGGATATAGCAATTCGCACCATGTACTTTTACTGCTCCTAAAAGTGCTGCCTCATTTGGAAATTAAGAAAAAAGTGGGTTTGTATGGAGAACTACATGCTTGACATAGTGTGCTAACTCCTATCGAATATGAAATATCTACTTGTATCTAAAGAGATTCCTTTTTCATTCATAATGCTGTATATGTGCATATCACTCTGTCTATGTATCATGAATAAACCTGGAAATGAAGGAAAATCTAAATGCACATTACAAAGGAAGCTAAAGAATCACAGATATTTTATCTGCAGTGATTGTCTATAATAGAACAAAATGAGCTTATTAACCCTTTGCTTGTTAGATGGGAGTTTGCTATCTCATCAAAAGACATGAAGTTGCACTCATTTTCAGCTTAACCTTGCACTTCAGTGTAATCAAAGTAAGAGACAATTCCCTTACCAAAATCAAGAAGGCCACATAGACATTCAAGGTCACCTCCATGTCCCCAGATACAGGCAAAATGGAGACATATTTCATCCCGGTATGCTTCACGTTTATTCTATACAGTTCAAGACCAAAACACTAAATAGCACATGACAACCAGATCAGCTCTGTTTTGCATCTAAAGCTTTTCCAAAGCCCTTCAGCCAGAGACTTGGCATTCTGAACGCTAACAAAAACAGGACAAAGACCTTCATTACATCTTTCTTGTTTTGGAAGGGAGGAGCAGGAAGGCTGGTTTCCACTCCTTTTGTTGGGTGGGACGGTGGGACGTAGGGGAGCAGCCTGGAACAGTTTGTCACTTGCTTTCCTAGGTTTCTAAAACCACTGATTGCTAAGAGGTAAAGAACGCAATTTGAAGACAGGTAGAATCTTATTTGGGAGGTCTTTCATGTATCATCTGTATGAAAAAGGAGCATCTGGTATGCCAGTTCTTCCTACTGATTTGTAATTCATAGTCAAATTTTATAATAAATCCAAGAAATAATTTTTCAGAGCATGGTATGAACACCATGCTTCTGAGTGACATGATGAAAAGCCTCAGAAAGTGCACAAATGGCGTGTTTGAGCCAGACTCCTCGAGTGACCCTAAATCCCAAAGTAACTGTTTTCACTTTTTTCTGTTTTAACATTTCAAGACTTCATATAAATCCAATCAGAGTGTGCAACAATATATTATCAGTGTGCACATCATCCTGCTTAAAGAAGACAATCAGCTGAAGCTCTCATTAACATTTACAAAACCATACCTCCTCATTAGAAGTGACGAAGAAAGGGGCATGACATATTTTAATTAAGATTGCATTAAACCATAGCCAGATGTGAAGCCAGAGAGTTGTGAATTGTAAGTAACATTGTTATGTCATGATTATCTAATGCTTCACTATGATACAAGCAGAATAGTGGTGGTTGCTTTTTCCTCAGGGTTCTCAAGGAACATCTCGGGGAACAGGAGGTTTCCATCTCGTTGATCCTTGACTCCGTGGAAGAAGGAGACTTGGGAAATTACTCATGCTATGTGGAGAATGGAAATGGACGCCGACACGCCAGTATTCTTCTGCATAAAAGGGGTAAATATGCAGCTTTTCATGGTACATTATAGGAGCGGTCAGTTTGTAGAGCTTCCTTTGGATGCAAGCATGAATTTTGAATTCCTGAGATATTAATAAGCAATATTTATTTTTTTCCTAGGCATTTGTGCAACTTTAAAAGTAAGACAGAAAGGTGATTGTTAATTATGGCTGTCACTGGGAAAAACACTGTAGCACCTTTCAATTATAGTTATATAAAAGATGCATTTAATAACTCATGAACTTTAAAATTAATAAAGACTCAATAGAGAGGAAAAAAAAGTAGGAAGATAGAGGTAATACAACCATAATAATTTTCTGTAAGAAATAAAATCAAATATTATAAAAGCCTAAAAAAAATATGTTCCACTCCTATAAGAAATGCCTCCTAAACCCCATGCCAGGGGAGTTCCTGCACAGCGTGACTGTGGACGTCTTCCTTCTAACACATTTCTTTAAGGCCAACATTTCTGAAGTGAAGTATGCCAGAAACTTCTGAGGACCCTCCTGTTTCTACTCAGCACTCACATCCCGTGATTCCAGCCTGCCTAATGGCCACAGCCATCTCCCACAGAGATAATTACAGAGAGAGGGGGAATCTCTTGCAAAGAGAGGTTCTCGGATCCACTTTGTTCATTTTACCTCCCAGAGGGTCCTCCACATGCCTGGGCTTGACACTCCCCACCCTCATGCAGCATCCTGCTGGTTTAAGAGAGCAAAGAATAATCAGGAGCAGTGTCTGTACTTCGCTGTCATTACTGTGCTTTTTTTAGACTTTTTGTAAATGTGAGCAAAACAGGTTCCTACAGTAGTGCTGAACGACTTGTGGCATCTCCATTTATATCACAGCAAACTCCCCTAGTTTTAGTCTTGTAGCACACAAAGTCTAAGTTTAAAAGGAAGACACAAATTAAGATAGTGTGACTCATTTATTTGAATGAATTTTTGTTTATCTCAAATAATTGAATAGAACTAATTTGTAGCCATTTTTCTGAACTCTTATCATTGCTTCTTAGGAGATACAGATGTAAATAACCAGATGTTCTGCTTAGCCTGGCATTTACTGAGATGGGAAATTAACTTACTAAGTAGTTGAATCTCAACAATTTACCAGCTAGTAGTCATATGCTCCCAGTTCAGAGATATTTGAATCCATAGCAAGAGTTAAGCTGAAACTTAACACTGAAATCCAATGGCTTGTCTTTAATAATGAACTTTGTGTATAGAACACTGAAAATAAAGAATTTATAAAGCTTGAATTACTCTGAAACCAACACTAAATTAAGTGACATGTATGAAGTCATATGCTCATGGTGAGTTCTTATTTCCCCTTTCATACTAGCTCCAAGACTGACAATATATAAGTCTGTTCTGTGACCACTGGCTTTATAATTTAACAGTGTGCATGCATAAATTTTGCAAGGCCCTACTTTCCTTGCCTCCTTTCTTGGAGAAATCACTATGTCAAACACACCATAGTATGTGGCCTCATGATGACATGTTTAAGAGTCAGTAATCTCAATATTTAATTGCCCTTATAAATAGCAAAAACCTAAAAATTGGAAAAACTCCCCCATTTTTTTTTCCTCTTTAACTAAGGCTGCATCTGAAATTGTGATTTGGATACAAAATTTGTTGTGGCCTCAAAAAACAAAAGATGCCTGTTACAAACCTTCTACATTCTTTGCGTGTTGACGACTGTTTCAGTGAAATGATAAATTAACCATGACAGCTAAAAATTTGAGCTAGTCTCTCAGGTCTCCTAGGAAGAGGAGCTTTGCACTGCTTGCTTAGTCTCCTGTATATCACCATGACAACATTTTGCTTTAGGTTTCCTTGTTTGATGCACATTTAGTCTCTGCTAGGAATGAGTTAGTTGTTTATTAATTTCTGGTTATTGGCTCACTTAGAACAATTGGGACCTAACAATTAAGTAAATTTGCTTCCTGAACACTGAGGCATTTGCAGAAGTGTTAGTTTTGGCTGGTTTTCTAGTTAGTGATTTTTTTTTTCCCCAGCAGTATAAGCCAAGAAGAATGCTGAATCTAGAATGTTCACTGAATACCTGAAAAAGTAATTACAACCCTCTTAAACTGCCTGTATGGTACATTATCACCAGGATCAGGAGGGACAGAAAAGCAGAAAGCTCTGCTAGTGAACAAAGAGTATTCTTGGGAAAAGAGGTATTTAGGCTAAACGCTGCAGGGCAGATTCGGGTACAAAATTTAAGCCTTTCAAACACCCTTGCAACTGCTGCTTCACCCTGGTCAATATATTGTTCATAAACTTAAACTGCCAGGGGGAGCTTTTGGATATGCTTGCAATCACACAGGCCCTGAAACGAGAAGAAATTCAGAGTCTAAATCACTGGCCAGCACCTGGGTGCATCTTCCTCACTCTTCTCACTGGTCAGCCCAGCAGGGACAGACACTCACCTTACAGAAAACACAAGCAGGGTCCATCCAGTGGTGGTCCCCACCACGAACTGGCACATCCAGTGAGGGAGAGAAGACTTCTGCTCCTTCCCTGACATGGCCCTCGATCAGCAAAACCCTAAACCTCCCCTTTCCCAAAAGGAATTTTGCGAGGGGAGCAGAACACAGCACTGGTTGTGCAGGGAAAGTGAACTCAAGTTTGGGCATCCAGCACCGGGAGAAAACTTGGGCCCCTGGTACATCCCTCTGGCTCAGATGCCAGCGCTCAGCATCTCAGGGAGATGAGCCCAAATTTTCTTCTAAGCTTCTTTTACTTTCTGACTGCCAGTGGAGAAAAACTACAATCTATGTTTTTGTGCAGCTGGCTAACCATTTTTAGACTCCTAAATTTCTTCAGAGTGTGTGCATAGGGAGCATTTAAATCAGAGCTAAAGGCAGTAGAGCCTTTTAAGCATGACAATGCCAATGCTGTTCTGTTTTCTGGTCCGTTCCTACTAAAGATGTCCAAAAATAGTCAGAAAAAGAGAGGCATCAGAACCCAGGAGATTTAACTTGTATTCCCTTCCTCTAGCTGTTGGCCAAATCTTTTTCTATCACCTTTGCAATAATCCAGTTATTTTTTCTTTTGTGTGAGAAAAAAAAAATCTGCTTGTGATAATCTAAGGCTGATTTTGTAACTTATTGTTCATAGCTATCATTGATCTTCTGTAGCAGTTAAAGGTTAATCTTCGGCTGGTTAGTAGAACTTTCTAGAAATTAATTTTGAGAGTGGTACTGACAGCAGCTAAGCACAGATTTATTAGAGACAGACCATATACTGCAGATGATATAGGGGATGGATCACACACTGCAATTGTGTTTTTTTTCCCAGGTTTCTAATTCAAGAAGAAAAGCAATAGTCTATCAATGTAGTAGACAAAAATGTAATGCATAGGGGTAAATAATGTTCTTCAACAGTGTTATATATTGAAAAGTATGACTTTCATGCTGGATCACAGCCTTTGTAATCTCATTTAATCATCAACTATGATGGAAATACAGATTATTATCTAATTGTGGGATTATTTTTGTGGAAATTCTTTTCCGCTTGTCTGCAACTAGATTTTTAAAGGAAAAATAATCTCAAATTCTATCCTGACATTATTTTTTATGTTATTAATAATATTTTAAAAGCTTAATGATATAGCTGTATTTTTCATGAGACAGGCACCAGAACAAAGAACAGGTAACATGCTTTATGCATTTTTTTTAAAAGTGTCTCCTTCCCTTTCTTTTCATTCTCTTAGTGCTGTCTAATTCTATGTCCTGGGCCTCTTTTACGTTTTGGGTTTGTTTTCCTGTGTCATAGGTGTTCTCAGTGAACATATATGGGTCTTGTTGACCATAAGCTAATGAGGGATTTTTAAAACAGCTTTATTTCTGTTGAGACAAAAAAAAGACCTTCACTGAAATAAATTGTTTAGAGGAAGACATTTATTCTGTTTGAAATTGCCTGTGAGAATATATGTTTGATAAAGAAAAAGTTAATATTTTCTATAGGAAATGGATCTTGAGGAAACCTATGAATAGGTAGGCATACTTTAAACTCTTCATTTATTAATGCATAAAATAACAATAATGTTTCCTGTACAATTTAATAACAAATTATGAGTAGCGAGTAATTCTGAATTTTCCTCATATGGTTATTAACGATAACAGAATTGCTGACTAGAACCTTAAATTACAGTGTCATTCACATAATGGTATAAATCTGTTTTACTGCTTAAGGACTTGAATAAGTTAAGTTTTTGATGTCATGAGCATTTTCAGCCACTAGGGGATGATTTCACACAGTGGTAGTGATGAGTGACAATTAAGGCTTAAAAGAGAAAATAAACTAGTACTTTTCTAACCTCTGCAAAGAAACCACAGGTGTTACAGTTCCCTTTGCCATAAAGCTTCGTGATGCTTCTGAAATTCCTGAATGGAAGCTCATTGTGTGAGATATGAGAGCAATGAGTTGTATATTTCAACTTCTGTCAATTGGTCGTAATTACCTGAACATTCTAGCAAATCTCTGAGTCTCAGTGAAAGCAAAACCATTGTAAAACTCTGACTCACTTGGTTAGTCAAGATCCTACGCATGCATATATTCCGGTGTATAAAGCATTCTGTTTTCATTCTGCACTGCAGGAAAATCTTTTCTGATCTCCTCACCAGGTTTTAGAATCAGAATTGAAATTGGATTTCATGGGAATTGATTTTTCATCCCTTTATGGCCATTGAAGAAGCCTTCAGGTTGCTACTGTGCTGGGCAATGCAAAAGTTCGGCAGACCAAGAGGTTCACGACATAGGGCCAAAAGCAGAATATTGCCTCCCTTCCTGTCCCAAACTCAACCAAAAGTGACTGTTCTTTTTATACTCAATCTCATCTAAAATCAGTAAATCAATAGAATACTAAAGACTACTGCCTGACAGAAACTCTTCATAAGACCATTTTCTTCTTCATTACGGTTCTTCTCATCCTTTAGAAAACTGTACTGAGACATTTCCAGTAAAAAGGTTAGTCAGATTGTTTAGTATGTGCCTAAATCTAACTTTCCCATGACAAAATGTCAAATGAGTTGATTTGTTTAACAAATTCCTTTTAAAAAAAGGTTTTGTACCACTTTTATGATAGTTCTTCTCTTTACATAATGTCTAAGTTCAAGTCTAACCTTAATTGGCAAGGATTAAAATATTTTAAAATAAAATGTCACAAATTGTTCCCATAATCCATGCAGAGCTAAATTATTCATTAATGCTATCCTCAGAAAAAAATGTAAACAGTATGTTTTGTGATTTTACATCCTTGGAACTTGGTATTCCATGTTTCCCCACATTTTAGCACCTCCAAGTGCTTCTCACATTAATTTCTTTCCAAAGATCTAGAAGAAGTAATTGTGTGGGCTGTCTGATTTCTGTAGTGTGACAAGCTTTCCTAATCAGTAAGGTTTTAAGTCATACGCAATTCATTTATTTGGGGATGCTGACCAGAGATTAATGTAATTTAACATCATAATGACTTTTTTCCTTCAACCTGAAGTATAAACTGTCCTTAAAATGTAGTGTTCTGTATTTACATGTAGTAAACTTCAGTATTGTTGCAGAATCTATATTATTTTCAACTTTATCCTCTATTGAGCTGACCTACTATTGGAGATAGCCAGTGTAATTATTCTCCTGCTGGGAACAGGTATCCTGCACTTCTCAGAAGAAATAAAAATGTCATTGGCAAGAATATACATCTATTATAATAATTTGCTATCTCTATTCTTATAACACTGAGAAATGCAATATCATCAAGGCTCAAATGTGCTGCCTGGTATACTGATAAATAGGTTAACAAGACCCCTGTCTTGTATTTGCACACATATATACATATGTACAAAAAATCCCAAACCCGACTAGTTCTTTTTCATGGATGAATCAGGAATATATGTCATATATTGATTTAAAAAATGAAGAGAGATAACTAGGTCGCAATAGTTCTAATAAATAAAATGAAACTACTGCATTGAAAACCATATTAAAGGCTATAACTAAACTTAACCACCTTAAGTCAACTCTGCAGGCATCTGAAGGCATGTGTGGCCTATGCTGGCAGAAAGCATATAATTTGTGCTAAGAAATTATTTCTTAATTAAGCTAATAAACATCCCAAATATCTTTCTGCTGGTATCAGAAATATTATTATCTTACCATATCCATCATTAACTGAGAACTGGTACAGGCAGGTCACAAGAACAACCAGAGGCCACAAATGCAATTGCAAAGGGCAAATTTATTTTAGTTACCTCACTACCAGGAGGTCTCCAGAACAGCACTTAAGCTCCCAGGCAGGGGTGACACAAGCAGAGATGCAGGCGCTGCAGAATTCAGCCCTGGCTGAAGATCAACAACCCTGCTCATTCCAGCCTGTATAGAGGGATTTACACAGGTGCAGTTTACCACACTGCTTTGGTCTTTGCCTGCAGGAATCTCATGGATGTATGATAAGGTGTCGTTACGACTCTTTTCACAGGCCTGTTATCTAAACACAGAGGTTCTATTTGTGATGTATGTGTTTTTCTACACCCCAGCTGCAGTTGCTTGAATGTATTTCCAATTACCCTCCTTGTCATTCTTGCAGTATTCCCATACAGGAACTATTCACAACAGTATCCATAAAGTCATCTGGGTGCCTTAAATACAACCAGATTATGTTTGGCACATTGAAACAACCAACCAACCAAAAAAAAGAATTAAAAATAGAGAATAGATTTATGTACATGCATATATTTATATGCATTTGGATGTGCATATTCTGTATAAAGCTGTGGTTCCATTTGCTGTACTTTGGAAAGATAATGTTACAGTCATGCCATAATGAATACTGTATTAAAAAAAAAAAAAAAAGGCAAAGGCACATCCTTCTCCATTTTTAAACTGTATGAGTTTCTTTCTTCCTAATCTAAATTCTGCCTGCTGTTTACTGCCAGTGTCTGAAATGAGACTCAGATGAGTATTCCTGTGTCAGCCAGCCTCCTTCTTCCTTTATAAGAAACACAGCTGCTTATAACCAAAACCGCATGTTATGACACATCAATCTCACACTGGTTATCAGTATCTGCTTTCTTTACCTTCTCTCAGGTGTTATTATGAGAGCTTTAGTGAGTATTGTCTCTTACTACACCCTTTCCAAATTATAGTCATTACCACTTAACAATTGAGGTCTATGAACATGTATCTAGACAAACTGAGAACTGTCTCTAACCAAACCTTCTAGCTTTGTAAGTTAAATTATCCAAGACATACAGAGAATGGAAATGAGTTTAGGCCACAAAATAGCAAAGATTTATGCATGCGCTAACCTGAAGCGCTGTGAATAGTCCTGTTGACTTCAGAGGGATTACTTATAGTCGGTGAAGTTAAGCAATCCGTGTAAGTGATTGCAAAATTGAAGCCTTAGATAGACTGTAATTGGATTTTGAAAAAGGCTCAGAAACTGAATACACAGCTATAAATCACACTTCCTCGAAGAGTTATAAATCACAAAAAAGAATGTTTGAAATACAATTATTTTTCTTAGTAGCTCAGCTCTATGTGGACTAATGAATAGAATAAGATTAATTTTAAATTATCACAGATCATTAAATAGAAAGTCCCTGAAGCATGTCTTATAAGTCAAAAGATATGCATCTTCGAAAGCACTCCTATTTACTTACTTATTACAACTCCAACTATGATAAGTGGACTACCTGCATGACACAGCAAAGGGAAGTTTATCAAATATTAAAGCCAAGTAAAGATCAAGCATATATCCTACAAATATGCCTAATAATTAGGGTAGAATCAGTATAAAACGACGGCATTTATTACCCAGTATATCATGCTGGTTATTTGGAGAAGACACATACTTTGTTTTAATTAGCTGTCTTTTTCGTTGGGTTGCTTGGTCAAAGTCTCCCAATAAGGAAAAAAAAATGTAGCCGTTGGTCAAAATGCTTGTAACAAATCTTGTTTTAAATTGAAGCTATTTATTCAGAAACCAATCTACTACTGCTGCAGTAATCAATGTGTTTTCCCTTAGACTAGAACTGTTCCTTTGCTACTGGAGGACTATTGTTAATTGCCTGTAACTAAATGATTGCTGTGCTTCTGGATGTAACTCCCTGGCACTTGCTCATTTGTTGTGTTTAACAGAATGCCTGTCCCCCTAAGGGTTAGCCGAGTAATTTTCCTCTACTATTTTCTACATTCAGCCCCAGCTCCTTAAGGAGGGCAAGGCCTGTAATTTGAGCAATGTAACACAGAGGCTAAATAGATTTTAAAAGGTTTGCACTTTCCATTTCTCCCCTCTGATGTGGAATTGTGCTGAAACTGAATCTTTTTAGCGTGTAGCCACTACAGAAAACTTGAATTTCAGCAGAGAAAAATGATCAGACTTCAAAGGGAGTGTAATGTCTGCCGCAGAGACTGTGCTCAAATCACAATGCAAAAAGCAGAATAAAGCAGCACAAAAAATGTTATTGTTAAAGCAGCCTTACACTCTAGCCTTGCTGTTACACTTTAATTTACCTTTAACCGTCACTACGTCATTGTTGACATACACATCACCAACACTCTTGACATTCACAGACCACCTTTCAGGAGTAACCCCTCATATGAAGGAGCCAGACGCACCCTCCCCAATTCACGTTGGGAAACCTGAGGTACAGAAATGTGAAATGGCTTCAGTGACTAGAGGGGCTGACAGAAGAGGCCTCCGCTCCTCGCACCTTCAGTTCTGCACAACACAGGGTAACACTGTTCGCAGGGTAATTCTGTTCACAGGGCAACACTGTTCACAAAACCCCTGCAGCAGCTCAAAGCCAGCCAGTGCCCCCATGGGGCACAGTTTAGCATCCTGCAGAAACACTAGTGCAAGGCCTGAAGGCAACCTGCTCACTGTGGTGACGTGCCCAGACCAATCTGTCCCACCTTCCATGGCACTGCAGCCATGGCTGTCCCACTTCCAGTGTTTTTTGGGTTATCTCAGGCATCTGCAGGGCTGGAGGTAAGGATGCAGCAGTCTGCCGGGCTAATCACTGCTCCCTCTACCCTGGACCCTGACAAATGGTGCCCAAAACAGAGAGCAAACGTGCTGACAGACATCCAGCATGGAGCAAAATGCCAGCTTGCTGTGCAAGATGGATGGAGCATGAAACTTACTTTCCAAACAAATTTGTTTAAGAAAGAACCACCTTATCCTTGTGCTCATAAGTGATCAGGGTGGGCTCAGCAGCAGCACATTAAAAGGTAATTTCTTGTACATTTCAGGGTAACTTAGAGAATGTCGTTGTTTGTTTTGCTTGCTTTATTTAGGACAGTTCCATGTTTGTTCAGATAGACTTCACTGAAGTAAAAAAATAGCTGTAATCTTTGATTGTTTTACAGGGAAAAAGATAACTGAGAGGAACCTGATGGCAAAAGTGATGCAGTGCATTAGTCTGATTTCATTATTAGTTACAGAGAGCAATTATTTTTTCCATTTAATCTCAAAACCATTAATTTATGAAAAACCTTTGTTTTCCAGTTATAAAAATTTTCTTTGCCTGTAGTGAGTCATAACAGCAGGCACATAGAGTATTTTGTGCCTAGCAACCTGAAATGTTAAAGCCTTTCTTCTAGTTACCATTGAACAGCTGTATCACCTGTAGTACAAAATGATAAACAAGGTATAGTGAGCCAGTGCCAAGTAATTTCCATTTCCATTTATATTCTAAAATACTGTATTACTTCTTTATGCAAACAATTTGTTGTTGGGTGTTTTTAGTAACATTCCCCTCTCTGGACAAGAAAAGTATTCTAAATCTGAAATAACCATGTTGATCTTAAAAATACTTAACACAAAGGAGTTTCCAGCACAGTTTTGGAGAGAATGACATGGAATATAAATGCCTTTTTATTTTATTTTATTACAATTTTAGTGTCTTCTAGAGAGCAATGAAATTTTCTTACAGTTGCCTCAAAATAATAATAAAAAAAGTGTTATTCTCAGTAGACGCAGTCAAAATAAATGGAATTGTCACATCTTCCTCTAACCTTTTATTTCTCTAATTGAATTGTGTTGTGCTGGAGTAACACATTTGCATAACCACACACTCACACACAAAAATGTTACTTCAGGACTATCGTTTTTCACTCAAACAGAAGCTGCCCACTGGAAGAGGATACAGTGAAAATAAAATGGAACTGATCTTTCTCCAGCACAGCAAACTGTGTATCTTGGATGTCTAAGATTTGATTTCTTGACATTTCTGAAAACTGAGTGATATTGGAAAAGTATGGGTGATCTTAAGATATGCTGTCTCACTTCAAATGCTCACTCACTTCAAATTGGAACGTTGTTACTAAGGCTCTTCTTCCTCCCACCCTCTTTTTTTAACATTGCCAGTTTTCAGTCAATAAGCAGATGAAAAGTAACAACATAAGAGATGCTGGGTAGCTGTGTGAGCTTCCCTGAGCATGCAATGGTTAAGACTGGTAGAGGTGAAAGTTCATGACGGCATGTTCCTTGGGCACTCTAAGTGTGCCCACTGAAGATACTGCTGGCGGCAGATAGTTGTGGCCACATCTGACCAGAGCCCATGTCCTCAGGAGTGGAGCTGCATGGTGATGATCTCAATCCATCATGTGCATCTGTAGTGGTAGTGCACAGCAGAGACACCGGGGGGTCACAATCTGAATGGGAATGTCAGACTGGACAAATCAGTTTGCTGGGACTACAAATAAGACAACCCCACTGGGGGAAAGGATGGAATAAAGACAAACTGCAGATCACTGGGAAACTGTGTCAAGGATATAAACACATAACTGAGATGTGAGTGGGTTCCTTGGATAATTTGTCTTCACATCTCTCAAGTTTTTGTTTATTTGTTTTTGGGTTTAATTTTAGTTTTATTCTGAAAAGAAAAAAAATACTTAGTGTAATCTTATCCAGTAGACCGAAACTCATTTGTGTGTGGAATAAGAGAGGACCTGTGTTTGCATTATAGTCCCCAAAAGAGAAGCACTCACCTCCGCTTTCATTGTAAGTAGAACGTCAACATTTATCTGTGTAAAGCAAACTGTGATCTGTCTGCAAAGAGAGAGAAGGGAGTTATCGAACATCTCTTATAGATATGTACATACTCATACACACACATATCCCCAGCCATTGTTATCTTTTGAAATGAGCAATTCACGTGGTATACCAGAAAAAAAAAATTACTAAATAAATAAAAAATCTATTAATTAGATGTTTCTTCAAAGGCCCTAGGATGAAATAAATATGTATATAACCTACCATTCATTATTATATTTTAATGTTTAACATAAGTGCGAGGTCTGCTGCTAATCTCTGGTTTGGAATGTGGTTGTTACTGCATTTTGTAATTCTTTGCAGAGCTGATGTACACAGTTGAGCTTGCTGGTGGGCTTGGTGCTATTCTGCTGCTGCTTGTTTGTTTAGTGACTATCTACAAGTGTTACAAGATAGAGATTATGCTCTTCTACAGGAATCATTTTGGAGCTGAAGAACTAGATGGAGGTAAGACAGCTTTTTAGTATGTTTCCTACTTTCTGAGTATGCCTGTCTTTTATTTCTCTCCACCAAGGCCCAAATTTCATTTCAGTTCAAGATGCATTGACAACTGCAACTTTTACTTCTCACTGCATTAGACACTTATGAATTTGCACTCCTCGTGCAGCATGTTAGCAGCAGTGATTGCTGACCTGATGTATGTGCCACTCTCTGGAGTCCCAGAAGACATCCATGTCTTTTAGATTTTTCTTCCTAACACTGAATTTAAATTACCAACTCTGATGCATTAAGTATTTTCACTTTCTGACAGTACAGAAAGCCAGCTTCACTTCTCCATAAGCTAGGGAGTCTCTTCCCTAATTGTATTCACCAAATATGTAGAGTTGATGTGAATCTCAATTTACTGCTTGTTTAAACTGATCAGTTTCAATAAAGTGTACTGAGTGTTTGGGAATGTACACAGCAGTTAATTTGCTTAGTTCATTTACTTGATCACTGAGAGAACAGCTACTGGTCATTAAATTTGTTCTATGATTCAAGGACACCCTAAACAAAAGTAATACTCAATGTATGCACTGCCTTGTGTCAAATGTATACATGCATTTTCCTTTCTTGCCTTCTCTTTTTAAGCACTGAAGGAAAAGGTCTTCTTTGCCTCTAGTCCTACTAGTCAAAACTGTTGTTGAACAGCAAATGGGGTTGAGCTGCAGGCTCTGAGTAATTAGGTTTGGTTTCTCAGGTCAGAGTTCCTGAAGTTTTGTGCTACTACGTCTTTGGTAACAGGAACTTCTTTTTTACTGAGAAACTAATAAAAGTTATTTTACAGTTCAAAGTAATAGCCTGTGGGCAGAAGCCACTGTGACATATTAAAATAAATGCCTACTGATAAATAAGATAATACTCATTCTATAAATAAATCAGCAACAAAAGGAGGGCTAAGGAGGGGAGGGCCGGGCCCAAAGAGTTGTGGTGAATGGAGCCAAATCCAGTTGGTGATCGGTCATGAGTGATGTTCCCCAGGGCTCAGTATTGGGGGAAGTTCTGTTTAATCCCTTTATCAATGATCTGGATGAGGGGATTGAGTGCACGCTCAGTAAGCTTGCAGACAAACACCAAGGTTGGGAGTGTTGATCTTCTGGAGGATAGGAAAGCCATACAGAGTGATTTGGACTATCTTGATCGATGGGCTGAGGCCAGTTGTATGAGGTTTAACAAGACCAAGTGCCCAGTCCAGAGTTTGGGTGACAACAACCCCAGGCAGCACTACAGGCTCAGGGAAGAGTGACCGGAAAGCTGCTTGGCAAAAAAGGATCTGGAGGTGTTCATCAACAGCCAAAGCATAGATGAGGTTCTTAGGGACATGGTTTAGTGCTAGAGATAGGTTATGGTTGGACTCAATGATCTTGAGGGTCTCTTCTAACTGAAATGTTTCTATGATTCTGTTCTGTTATTCTAAGAACTGGTCAAATCTGCCCTCAATAAGGGAAAAGAGCAGCAGCAGAATTAGAGGTCCTTATATAAGGGAAAGACTTCCATAATAAGATCAGTAGGGAATGACCAACTTCTACCTCCCATCTAAAAATGCACAAGGATTAAAAATAGAAAATGCTCAGAACAACAAGCCCAAGAACATTAGAACTTTTTGTATCCTTCTACTGGATTTACAAAAAGGATGCATTAATATAGCAGCTCAGTGGGGGAAAAAATCAGGTTATTTTACTTATTTTTGGAGAACAAAATTGAGGCCCAGAGGGACTGTGAGTCAGGGAGGATTTTGGCAGACACCTTTTCTTGTTTTTTCAGGCCCCTGTTCTCCACAAAGCATCTTCCAGTTTAAATGGGCATGCTTACTTGCATTAATTGTGAGAATTTGATAATAGTCCTATTATATTATGCAGAAATAGACAGTTTAATGAATAATGGTTTAAATAGATGCAATTTAATGTTTTCTCTCTATACCAGTAATTTTTACTTTTACAGCTGTCATTTATTGTTATCTCAAATCATGCCAATTCATCTGCATACTTTACCAGGTGTGACACACTTGCTTCTCTCTCATCCCATCTCAAACATTAGTTATGTGGGAACAACATTAGTTTAATCACAAATTTTAAACAACCAAAAAAATGATCTCTGAAGCATACTGTTTTGGAATTCAAAAGCAGGAAAACCAATATTCACCTTATCCTTCTGAGCAAAGACTGTTAAAGAAGATAAAGCATGGATTCTCCTTAGATGGTCGGTGCAAACACTGATAGTTTGGGTACTTAACCACTGTAATACAAGAAGAAAAATACTACTTGCAGACTCCTAATGGAAACCTGTAGCTTCTAGTATATCCAATATACTAATAACATGGATAAAACCCATTGTGCTAGTGAAGTTAACTACAGCTGAACTTTTTACTCTGTTTTTTTTCATTTACACTCTTGCAAAAGCAAGAAGCAGAGAGACAATGTCCCACAGCAGACCAAGCCACAAGCTCACACAGAAATAAATTGCAGACATACATTCATATCCTTTGGTTTAATTTGTTACTGACAGACACAAAATGCTGAACTCTAAATTCTTCTTCCAACCACATCTCTTGCAGTGCAACAGCAGAGCACCCACATGCTATTCATAATTTACACCATGTTCTGTCAAACCTCAGGACAGCATGTAGATAAGCAAACATCAAAATATCACAGGCTTTTTTAATGTGCACTATATTGTACCCAGAGAGGATTTGAAACACTTTAAAAGTGAGATCCAATTAAAATTTTCAGTTGAAAATCTCTTTTAAAATTCAATGCTTCATTTCTTCCCTGATCAGAGAACAAGCCCTTTGGGATGTCAAATCTCATCACGTCAGTTTTTCTCAAGCTAACATATACACATTTCTGTGGGAGGCATGGGTAAATTGTGGGAAATATTTGAAAAAAGAGTATTTAACACTTACAGCTAACACAACTTATTACTTTCTGTAGGGGTACTGTGGATTACGCAAGTGATCACAGTTCCTAATTTCTCTACCTGGCAGCTTTGAGTTTCCCACCTTCTCTCTCATCCTGAGGACTAGACTCTTTTGTTTTTTCCTCTCTCCTGCAAACACTTCAGCTCAGTATTGCCTTTATTGTCTCCTAGGAAAGGACATTGAAGCCCCATTTTTTGTTATCATGGTTAATTCCTCACCTTTCCTACTAAATGGGAACATAATCAAATCCAGCCCACATTTTACCACTTTTCTTCCCTCTCGGTGCCCATGCTTTCCAGCAGCCTGGGACCTGACCCACATGGGGGCACTGCATGATGGACACTGTGTTGTGTCCTTCAGTGTGGGGCAACATGACATGCCATTGTTTAGCCAGGGGACCTCAGTGTGAAGGTCTGATATTTCCCTAGGAGCTGGAGCACAGGGGCAAGAAAATCTCTCTGATACATGGCAAAGCAGGAGCTTTCTTACCTGCAAGTGTTTGGCATGACCTTGAGTCTCAGAGATAAGACTGACCCCTAGCCATTGGGTGGTCAGAAACTCCCAAATCTGTTTGATTGGAGAATTTCAGTTTACATGCATGATGCAGATGATATGTTGAAGTGATATGCAAACAAAAAAAATGCCTGGTATTATCCTGAAAACAAAAAAAATTCAGAAGCAGATACTTCTCTGGAAACTTGTGATGGATGATCATTGTTAAGTCTCAGGCAACCTTTTTAGCTTTGCAACTCTAAATATAAAACTTATTTTAAAAAGCCTAGTCTGTAAAGTGCACTATAAGGATTAATACATCATTAGTGAAAGCCACTTTGAGAAGTGATGATTTTCTCTGTTTTGCTGCACATTGAGCTCTAGTACAAGAGATTTTATATGACACTCTTCCTCTCAGGAGTGTTTTAGCAGTTACTGTTTATGTATTTTTATTTTTCAGGGATCTCCTCTTGCTGCCTTTCCCAGTGGTTAAAATACTTGATGAGCAAACTAAGTATCATACTTTAACTAACAGGCAAGAATAAAAATGCAATAAACATTTACAAGTATCTGCAATCAACATGTGCACTCACTTCTTTCTACCTTGCACTCTGTGATTTGAAAAGGCTATTTGTATCAGAAGAGATATTACTACTGCAGAGAAATCTGCTCTTTGCCTACATAAGAGCTGACTTCCAGCTCCCCTTATACCTATTGAAATTTAGCCTAGATTTTACCTGGAACAACTTTCTTCTTTGTGAGATTGCTCCTGCTCAGCAAGGACTGGTCCCCAGACACACATGCAGCCAGGGTGGGGAGGACCACATCTCTATGCAGCACCATTTATGCTGCTTCCTGAAAGTGTCCAAGAGGCTCAAAGTCACCAAAACAGCTATTTTCAACTTTTTCTTGCAATTTCAAGACGTGAGAGTTTCCAGAGCATGCACAGATATGTGTATGCCAGCTTTAAGGTGTAATAAGAATAAATCCAGAAATCTACAGAGGACAATCTGAAAACCACTGGTCATGGTCAGATAGGCAAAATTACTTAAAGTCATTAACTTGCATATGTCTTTATATTCCAGATTCCAGTTTCAGAGAAAAGAGCATTTGGTATAGTTAGCTGTAGAAACCATCTGCAGTCACCAGCCCCTTTTTAGGTACATTAGTAACCATTTACATGGCTACTGGGTTTTACCTGAAGGAATTAATCAGCAAGGGCTGAACACTATCATAAAAGAGAGAAGAAAGTTTACGTTGAGAGGTTGACATTAAAATTGCTAAGAATAAAAAAAAATATGAACAAATGTGCTGTAAATGCAGTTTTCTTATGAAATATACATAAATATCCTTTCTCACAGCTAGGCTGATGAGAATCAAGCTTTAGGCTGAAGAAAAACAAAACAAAACACACACAACACTGTAGGCAGCTGATAACTTGCAAGTGACAGCTTTGCTTGGCAGCTGATGTGATGATATTCACAAGAACCCTTTAGATCCCATCAACTGCTTCTGCAATGTTGGACAGGAGCTCACTGTGGTGTCCATTGCAGTCCTTCATCTTATTCTCCTTATTCTCAGCTTTTCTGGCCAAGGAAACCTGGGTGAATTGAGGGAATACATAACTTCTGTGCATCCAGGATGCAGCCTGTATGGACACCTGGGAGACAGGGCTGCAGAGCTCCTCTGGGTTTCACTTTCGGTTTTGCAGGTCCTTGCTTTTTGTTTTGTTTTGTTTGTTTTGAGTTGTTTTTTCACATTGCTGGAACAAAACAAAGTGTGTGACAAAATTTGTCACTGCTGAGTTCTCTGAATTCGGGAAATCTTAGGTTTGATACATGACATCTACAGTGGCTGTTTCTTGGCTGTGCTGGTTGCACTTCCTTAAGAGATGAATTTCTACTGCTTGCCAAGGGGAAGGAAAGAAAATCAATGCTCAAATTAGGAGACTGATGAAATAGTTTCTGCTTTGATGTCTCTGTTGCACTTGGGAGTCCTTAGGTAATAATGATTTTTGTCCTTACTATTATTTAGCTGCAAAAGACTAGCAAGGTTCGTGGACAGACCTATGGGATTGTCCAAATAATATCTTATTAACTGTACAAGACAAGAGCAGCTAAGATATACTTCATAGTGGTTTCCTGGGATTCATCCCAGTAAACATCTTAGGCAGCAATGAAAGGCAACACTCAGATTTTTTCATGTTTCAGTGTGACTTAGTTGCTAACTTTTGAATAAAACTTCTACCAATGATTTAAGCACTGCCAAAGCACTTGTGTTAATGATTATGCTATGCAAACTGAAATTACTGCAGAAGTTAGTGGCTTTGCAATTACAGAATCTTCCCTGGGGACCCACAGCATAAGTTTACAATAGCAGCCTTGCCACTGCAAATGTATTCTTATTGGCTATTGGCAAATTGTGGCAATAAGAAATCCTACTCTGTGAATATCAATTTCGAATTCTGTTAAACTCACCTCTAGAAAAATGTGGCTTTCATCTTTATAAATATTACTGGTTACAGAAAAATATTTTCCTCTTATTTAATTACAATTTTATTTTTGGAGGAGTGCTTCTCAACTCTTTTTATTTCTACTATTTATTTACATCTGAAATGCATTTCAAACAATAAAATCTCCATTTATGTCTTCACTGAATATGGGATATGCTAGATCATGCCCTTGAAATTTGCTAATTCAAAGCAAAAATCCTTAATTTTTCTTTCTTCCTATTTTATAGCACCTAAAGTACATGCATTATATATATACATGTATATATATATTTTTTATTTTTTTTTTAAGAAAACTGATATTATTACCAGGAACATCTTTAAATTCCAAACTAAAAGGTTGCTGTAGGTTAGAAAGTCCAGTTATAAAGTAGGAGAAAAAAAAAACAACTGATACAGGTCAGATGGATACAGCGGATTGGCATTTGATTTCAAGAATCTTAGACTGCAAGCCTGCTTCCAAGACATTTCTCCCCTGAGTTTTGTTTACATTTACAATGATTTACTAAACTTTTTGTTGATTTTGGTTAAATCAAGGATGTCTTAGCTCCAGTTTTCAAAATACTTAACCCAATCATAAGATATAAGTACTGTCACTGAGATCAGCAGAACTAAGGAATATACATAAAATTAAACATGTATTAAACATGTAAATAGTTGCTTTATTAAATTAGTACCATAACAAGAGCATCAGTTCTTGATACTTTTTTATTTAAGATTTTTCTTTAGTATAGAATAAAGACATATTTTCTCCATTTTCAGAGTTTAAGTGACTCTCTTTATTATTGTCTTTTCCTACTTTCTCCTTTTTAAATAGTAGCTAGTTTCTTCCAGTCTTTCATAGATAATTAGTACACTATGCTATGTTTCCAGCTAGGTAGTTATCATTCAGTCTTTCAATATCTACTACTTTTTCTCTTAGTTTGGTGTTCGACCTGCAAATAATTCATAGCAACCAAGAGAATAATTTCTATAACCATCTTTTACCTTTCAAAATTTTTTAATATTCTGAGGCTCTTATAAGGGCTTCTGAGTTTTCCTATCTGCCAAGCGCAACTTCTAAAATTAATGCTTCATCAGTTTTTTGTATTGCAAATAGAATGTCTTCAGTCATAGTAATACATTTAAACTTCCATGTTAACACAAATGTCTGAGAAACTTTTGAGATGCACTCTTCATTTAGTCAGGAATACAAGATCAGAGTAAATATAAGAGAAAAAATAACTGTAATAATAGGTTATTAAGTTAAAATCAGTAATATTCTATCTTATGTATCTATCAATGACAAATTTTAGCTGTAATTATAGAAAACAAGGAAAAATATAGCTTACAGAGAGACTTTATTCTACAATTGAAATCACGTCATTGTATTATTTTGTGGCTGAATTTTTATCTGCCAGGGATCACATCTAATTTTCAATAAATGTCAATTGTGGCATCGATATCTTGGGGTTTTCATAAATGTTCTTATAAAAAAAATTAAAAATTGGTATTTCTTTTAATGTTTCATGCTCTTTAGATTCCCAAAATGTAATATGGATTAATGTGAAAAAAAAAATAAAATTAGGTGGGAAGAGAAAAAAACTGTGTGTCCATTGCTTTAATATTTTTATAAATATGTCTACTAGATTCAAATAACTTTTTTTTTTTTTTTTTCCTGGTCTGTGGTGTGCTGAGAATACTTCAGAAACTATTTAGAATTGGTCACATTTCTTTAACCTCTTCCTTGATGTTGCATTTACAAAACCTCCCTCCAATTCACTGTTACCCACTCTGCAGAAGGATACAATCTGTCATTAGTAATGCTATACTTAACGTATACTTTGCCATGGAAAAAGCTTGACATTTAAAAACAAAAGAAAATGTTAAGGTGAACTTCATAAACAGTAGTAAATAGTGTGATAAAAAGTATAACCATTTTGAAAGACTTATAATGATTTGGCAGTTTTAGTCAGCTAAACATTTAAATTATATTTTTTATTACATTAAGGGTAATGAACACATATAGAAATGGAAGATCTGATACACTATGAAATACAGCATTATGGTATTTCTCTTTATTTTGACCCATTAATCTATCTTGTGCTAAAATTTATCATGCCAGCTGAAAAACAGTTTGTCATCCGCTCAAACATGACTGTTAAGAAAAAAAAGACACTATGAAGGGTTTGTTTTGTTTTGTTTTGTTTTAATTTTTCATCCATATATATTTCTGTACCCCATTGGCAGAAATATCTGAAATGTCTAAGGTTTAATAAACACCCAAAGACCCAAACTGCTGGCTTCTTGGAGTGCAACATGGAAATCATTAGAAAATGTGCACAAATAAAAAATAATAGAAATGCAAAGCTAAATCTGTTTGCAGGTCCTTGTAGAGGAGGATTTTTTTATCTTTCGATAGGCACCAGCTTACAATTTTTTCATGTGTAGGTGTTAAAAGAGCAAGCTTATGAGTTCTTAGATGTCTGATAGCAATTTATTCAGTCAAAGATCCTATCTGGATGTGACAAAGTAGATGCGTATAGAGTCTTGGTTTCATTCTCTGCTTACACTGCACCTTTAAGTGACTGCTGCTTAGGACCTCCCTGGAATAACAAGCAGCATTTACAACCTCATCCCCTAGAAGTTTATATAATTTGTGCTGGATTAACTCTGTAGAAAGTTACATGGAATATTATAACACATTTGATATTTGGATGAGTACCGAAAAGAATGGGCAGCATTGAAGAATGCATGTTGCAATTATGCAGCAAATGTTTTGGCTAAAATCCTGGGCTGTTAAATGAAGTAATGTTTCCATGTGTTACCAACTAAGCTGGGATTTCACCCTCAATGTTTACCCTTAAGATCAATCAAAAAAATGTTGTCAGACCTGTAGCTGAGCACAGGTCTGTGACCATTATTCAAGTATCCTCATTTTCAACCCTATAGGATGGTTGATATGATACGGCAAAGTTTGTATCTCATGGTCTGTTTTGACCAGAGTCTTGAAGTACCAGTGGTTTGGGGCTGACTGAAACATTCGTGGACTGAATGCCTCATATCTTGAGCACAGGCTGTATTTAACCCCGTTGTGATGAACTAATCCAGAGCTTCCACATGCTCTCATGGTTGTCTACAGTAAAATAACAATGGGATTTTTTTAATCAAATCTGTTTGAATTTGGTCCTGCAACGTCTGCTTTAGGTTTTGTATCAGTATTTTCAATTAACGGATACAACAAAATTTCACAGAAATGAAGCCTGTTGACTTGAAGAGCTCCATCCTAGTTGTGTGCTACCTGTACACAGCAGAAAGCAGCTACAGACCACATTACTGGAGAGGATTACTTCTCCATTCACTGAGTATGGGAAAAAGAAACCGACACCTCTTCCCATTTACACCAAAATGTTTCAAAGTATTACTATTGCATGATACTGTATGTCACACTCAACTGCGTTCCTGAAGTTAAAGGACAGCAATTATGTAATAAAGCTCTGCAATGTACCTGCGGGCAATGCAAGATGAACTTATTCTAATATGTGTCTAAAAAAAGAACTCTGAAAGGGTTAAGGGAACAAGAGTGTTTTCAGGTACAAAAGTATATGTAGATAATCACTTTCAATCTCCATTGGAAAGAAAAAAGTTTCAGATGAAATGATCAACATCCCTGCCTTTGGTTATTAGCAGGTATTTTCTTCCTAAGTGTGGGAGGAAACAGGTAGTGAGTAACTATCTTCAAGTTTATTGCTAACGCACAGGAGCCTGACAAAACCAAGTCTTTGAAATGACGTAATTTGTATCTAAACCAAAGTGCAAGCAACAATCAATCACATTTTCATTCCGAGGATGCTTGTATGGAAGACTTAGTTGTTTGCTGCTAAAGGGAAATGAGGAAATTCTCATTTTAAAGGAAAGGTTAGTTTGCCACCAGATTTGTTTGGTGTGAATTTGGATTTTTGCCTTTTTGGTTTTTCTGACACTGAATATTAGATCCAGCCAGTACCTGAAGTTATTGCATAGCCAAATCTGTAATTATCTTACTACATAATAACAAAAGTAGTAAAATCAAGTACTTCATTACTTGATTTGTGATTAGGAGAAGATCAGAAATTTTCTAGTGAAATGTTTCTTTTCTTGGAAAAGGCAGATGTGCTGACACCAAATATTTTCATGGGTAAAAAACCTGTTCCAGTGAATGGTCAAGAGAACACAAAGCTGTAATGGACTTCTTACATGCTGGCTGGGAGTCTGAGGACTCCTGATGCATAACTCACAGGAAGGCTTACAAGGAAAACAGCCTGAGGGAAAAGAGCTTGAGAGCAAAGCTGAGAACCTCCTGCTTCCATGTGACATGGCCAATAGTCTGGCAAGATGTGCACCCTGCTCCCAGAGCTTGACTCAGCTGTAAGATCTGGATGTCTGCAGGCTTCCATCTCTCCCTCTCAGGCTGTTGGGACAGCACGTTAAAAACACTAATTAACATCAGAAATGTCCCATCTATAACAAGCAGAAGTAGGTGGGACCATTTAACTGAGAAGAACCACAGGCAGAGATGCTGCCTGCTGTGTGTTTAAATACTTTTATTGAGATGGGAGATTTCAACACTTTCATGAGTTCTCCTATTTTTCAGTACAGTTGAAATTCTACATTTTTTGTCTATCCATAAACATTAGAGAAAACAGTAAATAATGTCATAGCTCTTTGATCATATCACAGAAAATGTAGCTTCTGAGGGCTGCATAGCTCTCTGCCTGCTGTAGCTCTTAAAACATTTCACAGAGTTGGCAATGTAACCCAAATAATTTTAATTAACTAAAATCAGGCTAATACATAAATAGCATGGAGGTAAAACAAAGGCAGAGGTGATCATGCCTTGTGTATCTCAGGAATTTAACATTTTGCAAATTGTCTCCTCATGCCAGTATGTCAGCCCATCAGACAACGAAATTACCACATAAGTTAATTCAGCTGTAAACTGAACTTTTTGCTTTTCATCAAATAATGTCAAAAAAACCCAGACAGATGGAGAGTAAAATAACTCAGAGAAACCACTGTGTTAATGCACCTAACAGTTTCCCAAACCATACTATGCATCTTGCTGGACTGGAGTTTGAAGAAATTCATGATTGCCTGAACCCACCTGTGTAGACATACCCTACAACCTGGTCATTCTTTGCCCTTCAAATGCTGTTAAACTAGGGAACCAGGAACTAGGATGGAAATAAATGTCCCCTGCAGGATAATGCAGCTGTAGTCAGTGGAAATGCTGGAGCCTCCATGGTATGAAAAATGTGTATTTGAAATAAATGCATTAGTGTGATGTTTACATATGCAAGAAAACGGCAGCGTAGCATTAATAATTTTCCCTGTAAGTAAGAATGTGCAAACCATCTTAACAGACAATGTCCTCAGCCTTTAAAGCAGTTTTAATACTGCATTATTTCTTATTATTTATCCCTTTAAGAAATGATACATTCTCATCTCTACTCAAAGACTTCCAACAGAGCAACACTGATCTCAAGCATGTACTGTGGTTATGACCACTACTAAGGAGACAACAGGAAATGGCATTGCCACATAATGATTTTGTTGGAATTTCTCCATATTTCTTACCTTTTCGTGTGGTAACTGAGTTTCTGGGTTAACACTGTCCTACTGCAGAAACAAAAACCTTCTTTGTAATCTCCTTCTGCCTTACACATGACCGATTCAGTGTTGTTTCACAGCATTGTCAAAGGCATTAGGTGCTTGTCTGTTGTTGAGGATCATGGTTTCACAAACACTCCAAATAAAAATAATGGAAAGAGTGAACCATAGAAGGCAGTGCTTCTCTTTTTCTTGTTTTTCTTTGTTGGTGGTGGTGTTGGTGGTTTTGTTTGCTTTTTTTGTTTACTGTGGATATAACAATCTACTAGCTAATATCATACAAAAAGTGTGTAGGGGAGAGAAGGAGCACACAGTCATTTCAGGGATTTGGAAAGTTTGAAAGTAGTTACAGTTTAAGCAATTTTAATTTTGTCATCTGCAAATGTTAATGAACACAGTATGTGTGATTCCTTGGAAGGAAGAGTGGACTGCTCAGTGTTAGTACCGTTTCACTGATTTCGTTTATACTCCTTGCACCCATCCTGCATTTGGCAGGCTTTTCTAAATAATGCTACCGAAGTACAAAAAGGTGTAAAATGAGAAAAGGAGTGGCTCGGTAAACAACTGAAGTCAGCATTGACTGAATATAATGTTACTTATGACACATAGTCAAGTATTCAATCAGATCTCTTTTACAAGCAATTGGTATTCTTGATAGTCTGTGCATAATGTTGTTGAGAGAGTTAGAAGGATGTTAACATTTCATTACTCTTACCATTGATTTTCTTCTGCTTTCTTCACAACAAAAGTCAAAACGTGACCTCTTGTTCCACTGAATTAGTTCCAGAGCACTTGCCATTATTGACCTCCTAATGAAAATTAATGATGGGTCTTTTGATTCAGTCTTTCAAGTAGGCACACCAAGCACATTTAAGAAACAGGCACATTTGTTTCTCAGACTGAAATGAAATAACACACTGTTAAGTAACAGAATGTACATCAATGCAACATTAAATTTGCAAATTTAAGCACACAGAATTAAAGGGATTTAAACTGCATTATCAGGAGCTGATGCTGCAAAGATTTAAGCTTGGCAATAATTTCAGACCCGGAAAGCCAATGAGTTTTACAACTAAAGCTACACATATTAGAACATTTCAGCCCCAGGCCTTAAATTTATAGTAAAAATCTGGCACTACTGAAATGTTTTTACTATGCAACAGAGACAATTGCACATTAGCTTAGGTATTTCCATGATTTTTTTTTTCTTTCCCTTTTAAAGCTAAAGAAGAATTCAAATTATTTTCAGTGACTTTTTTTCTTTTGTACTCACAAGCTGTCACCCCACAACAGAATGGATTTCCTTCATATGGAGCCTTACACAAATGTTTATGCACAAACTGATTTAATCTATGGATATGGATCTCTTCTCCCTTGCATCTGTGTAAATAAAGATTACCTCTACCAGGCAAAACAGGAAAGGTTAACAGATTCATATCTGGAGATTGGGTGAAAGCTTGTCATTTTGCCTGAACAGTTTCCTACTTGTGGGAAATTCTCCCAGAAGTAATTCCTGGGGAATTATCTAGGAGATCTGCAAGAATAATGAACAACTAACTTACTTTCTTCCTCTCTTCCTTCAGACAACAAAGACTATGATGCATATCTATCTTATACCAAAGTGGATCCTGACCAGTGGAATCAAGAAACTGGAGAAGAAGAAAGATTTGCTCTTGAGATCCTACCAGATATGCTTGAAAAGCATTATGGATACAAGTTGTTCATACCAGACAGAGATTTGATTCCCACAGGAAGTAAGTCGTGTCTTTATTCTTGCGTGTTTCCTAAACAGCTAATGAAGTGGTTGCAGTGATTAGTTTAGTATTGTTTCAATACCTACTCCTTTAGAATGTCATCTTTCCTTCCTTGTCTTAGAGAATGGTGAATCTAAGCCACCAAACGTACTTGTTGTGTATTTACCAGATAAGAGGATTACTTTTTAGTGATTGTATTATATTATTGAAGGTGAGCAGAGGTCTTTGTTTTCTGTTTGCCTGGAAAGATATCCATGATTTTAAGCGTTCATTACAGAAATTCAGACAGGAAGGAAAAAGTGTTTGGACTAAGGCAAAGGTTGAGTAATAACATCAATGGCAGAGCAAAGCAGTGAATTTTTTTGGTGTCCACTGTAGATAAATGTGTAGTGAAGGCATTGGATCATTATCAGAGACTTAAAATGAGAATTGATTCCAGCTGGTACAAGTAGATATTTTTTGTATTTCTTTCTCATATTCCAATGCACATGCAGTAATTTTTTGTAAGTTGTTGTAGTGTTCTTCATATCTTCAGTGCAACCATATAGACAGCTACTAAGACCAGTATCTTTTACTAAAGATAAGGCAGGATGATTGGTATAGGCAAAGCACAACATCAAACAATCACATGGATATTTTTTAAGTCTACATCAAATGACACATTAATTTGCAAGAGAATACACTGTTTTTGTGAATGTGTATGGTGGGGGCATAAAAGGAAAATAAGAATCTAAGCCTACAATGCACAGTACTATAGAGTATCATTTGGGTTTGAGACTGAGGTCCTGAAGCACATAGCTGTTGCTCTGTTGCCTACCTGGCTAACTTTGCCTTTTTAAAGGAACAAATTATGATGAACACACTTATTCCAAGAAAGATAGAGGTAATGATACAAAACCCCAGCTCATGAGCAAACACTCGTAATCATAGTGCATGCAGGAATTTATGTTTCTCAGGATCACAAACTGGTTGAGGTTGGAAGGGACCTCTGGAGGTCATCTTGTCCAACTCCCCTGCTCAAGCAGCTTGCTTGGGACCGTGTCCTGGGAAGCCAACCTGGCATATTTGCAAATTATATTTTTGAATATTTCATTGAGCTCTTCTGGGAGGGATTTGCCTCTGTTGTTTCTCTCCAGTCTATAGAAGCAGAGTGTTTTTTAGATTGTTTTTTGAGCAATTGTCTTATTTTGTAGCCTACATTGAAGACGTGGCAAGATGTGTAGACCAAAGCAAGCGACTGATCATCGTCATGACTCCAAATTACGTGGTAAGAAGAGGCTGGAGCATCTTTGAACTGGAGACGAGGCTTCGAAACATGTTAGTCACAGGCGAAATCAAAGTGATACTGATTGAATGCAGTGAACTACGAGGAGTTATGAACTACCAGGAGGTCGAGGCCCTAAAACATACCATCAAGCTCCTCACTGTCATTAAATGGCACGGACCAAAATGCAACAAGTTGAATTCCAAGTTCTGGAAACGTTTACAGTATGAAATGCCTTTTAAGAGGATTGAACCCATCACACACGAGCAGGTTTTAGATGTCAGTGAGCAGGGGCCCTTTGGGGAACTGCAGACAGTCTCCGCAATTTCCATGGCTGCTGCCACATCCACTGCTCTTGCTACTGCCCATCCAGACCTGCGCTCCACCTTTCACAACACATATCATTCACAGATGCGCCAGAAACACTATTATCGAAGCTATGAATATGATGTACCTCCTACCGGCACCCTGCCGCTTACCTCAATAGGTAACCAGCATACCTACTGCAACATCCCTATGACACTTATAAACGGGCAGCGGCCGCAGACAAAAACTAACAGGGAGCAGAATCCAGAAGAAGCTCACACAAACAGTGCGATACTGCCCCTCTTGCCACGGGAGACCAGTATATCTAGTGTCATCTGGTGACCGAAATGCAAGGGGCCATCAACCCCCTTGAGTAGGAGCTGAGTCTGCAGTCCGGTGCCTGGAACTACATCCTCGACTGCTGCTGTTAAACATGCATTACAATTGATAACATACGAGGAAAAACAGGGTCTTGTACATATGGTTTTTGCAATTTCTTTGTAGCATCAGTCTTCCTGTTTTACCCATGTCTCTTCCCATTCACATTTTCAACTTTGTTTTATATGTCATTGGAATTTGTATATTTACATTTTTTTAAATGAAGAGACTGCTGTATAGATAGGAAACTTTTTTGCTTCATTAGTATAGTTTTAGACCTTTCGTTTGTTTGTTTTTAACCTCTCTTGGAAATGCCTGGACAAAGCTATGTTGATATCAGAAGCACCATTGTTTTGTTGGCCTGCCTAGCCTGATCCCTGAAGGCCATGCCTGCTGCAGTTCATCTCTTTTGGAGAATATTTGTTCTTAGAAGGACCCCATCCCTCACTGAGAGCTCCAGTTTCATTTCTACTCCTGTAATGTGCAGTGCTCCTTCCCAGCCCTTACAATGACCCCCATTTGGGGTAACACTACAGTCTGATCATCTAACATGTAACTTGGTAGATACCTGTCAAGCATCAGAATATACCCAAACAGTATCGATTGCTTTACAGTAGTCACTACAGAGTGTGTAGAAACTAGAGATGGTTTCATTTGTTTTTTGTTTTGTTTTAATTATTATTTTAAGAATGAATTGATTGTATCCCTTTTATAAATATAAAAGCAAACCCTATTTTTAACACTTCCTGGAAAAGTATTAATGTGGTTGTGGATTTTATTTTTAAGCATTTAACTTTTTCTTTTCCCTCTTTCAAAATCCTGCAAATAAGATCATTTGCAATTGTCAGGCAAGTAAGACAAGTGAGGCAATAGGCACTGAATTGCAGAGTCCTGCTGATATTTACAGTGATGACTTCCAAACCAAAGTGGAATAAAAAGACAGTATTGTAGATGGTTTGTCACTTTGTATTATAGAAAGTGTTATTTTCTAAAAAAAATAAGAGCAAAACATTATTTTGCTGTGGATTACAGAGTCCCCTTGTATTTTAATGTTCCAGAAACTGTATTTGCTTTAAAAATATATATTCAGGATTAAGAAATATTCTTTCATTTGGTTTTAGCTTGTAATGATAAGTAAAACTTTATTAATTTCAACATTATTTCAGTAAGAACTCAGGCAGAAAAAAATGACATGAATACCAACATATATAATTGTTTTTAGAATAAACTTTATTTATACAAAATTAATATTTAAATCAGACCTGGAAGTATTAAAAACAATTTATTCACTTTAATGAATAAATAAATTAGTTTTATTTTTTATGTATGGTTCTATCTTTGAGGAGTTGCAAATAATGCGTGTACCATGACTGCCAGGGAAATAAAAAACAAACAAACAAACAAACAACAAAAACCTACTATGTTTACATCTGAACATCTCTAAGACAAATCAAATAAGCATCTTTCTCATATTTTAAATAATGGAAAAGTCCTTTCTTGTTTTAGAAAGAGAGAGGAGTGGTGTTGTAGCTCTACAACATATTCAGGCCAAGCTCTCTGCTGGTCTCTGCAAGCAGAGGCAGAGGAGCTGGCATGGAGTTACTGGTTGCAGTCACTGTCATATGGGTTTGATTTACTCTGGCAGAAATGTAACTGGTATCCTGGCAAACAGACCTTATAGTCTATCTCTATAATTCATTAGCTTTAGGTATTTTTATGGTAGCTAAACGATATTGGCTGTATAATGGAGGTGTGGGGTTTGTTCATCCTTATTGTCACAATGAGAAAAGTACAGATTATAATATTTTGGTCTTCTTAATGAGAAGTGAGGGATGGAGATCAAGGAAACTGCAGTTTGGGGTATGTTTGTGGGAGTAATGCAGAACTGACAGTGTGGGAGGAAATGACTGTGCTCCTGTTGTGAAAGTCAAGAAATCTCCATATCTGCATAACAAGGTAATATTGCTTTGGGATATGTACTGATTTTTATTTGCTTTAAAATGTTTATTTTTCCGACTGTTTGCTCAAGTCCTATTCTACAATCTGTTCTTTATTATGGTGTCTCCCTCTGGACATGTGCCAACATCTACAAAATGGAACTGAAGCTGCCAGGCCAGATAAAATTTTAAGAGAGCTTTGCAAATTTTGTTATTTTCATAGTGTGAGAAAGCTATTATTACTTATTTGCTCTTACAGACTCCTGTCAGGCACTGTTGGCATTTTCCTTCATTCATCTGGATGCCAAATGCTCAGTATCCTCTGAAAACAATGCATTATTTTTCCCCTTTCCCTCCGCTTTACATGCCCTGGGGTAAAGACTGAGATGTGGAATAAATTTCGAATGTAACTATCTGATTGTAGTCACATTTAGATGATTGGTAGGTGTTACCTTAGCCACATGGGGAGTACTTTTCTCTTGTTCTATTTTTAGTGTAAATTTAAGCACTTTGAATAGCATGATTCAGGGACTGACGGATACTATTTGATATTCACACTACTTTAAAAAGTTTTTCTTATAATGTTTTGTCATAATATTAAACAAAAGAAAAACAAAACCAAACAAACAAACCACAAAACAAAACCTGAAATAAATGCAGAAGCTATCTATGGCTTTAGAAACATTCCTCCCAAGTGTTCCTCCTCTATGAACAACTCTGTGTGGGAAATAGTGAAGGAAACTGTTGTGTGTTCACGTGCTCTATGTTTGACAAAAGTTCTGTTGGAACATAAAATAAAATGAAAAAAAAAAATCAAAACTACAAACAAACCTGTCATTGCCCTAGTGCTTAGGCTCCATTCTTTTTTGGTGAAGGTATTCCAATTTTTGACAATGCAGCCTGAAGTGTGCATGCAATAACCGCATATAATGTTTAGCCATAAGCAAATAGCACTTTATTTTTAAAACTGCACAGTGTGATGATTGGAAAAAAAACTTACTCTGCCTGGTCAATAACTTCGGGTCTGTATGTGGATTCTATGCACATAAATTATCCAAGTGTGGTGCTTTGTCTTTATAAGGCTTTCTCTAATCAGGGTAGTCCTTGGTATAAAACTAAAGGACTCTGTTGCACAACCTGTGGAAATTAGGTATGTAGATTCTCCAAACAGCACATATAGCTGGACAGAAATGGGAGACTGTAAAGTAAGCAGCTAATTATTTTGAAGGCAAAGTGCATTGCTGGGTCTGATTTTGTTCTCAGTTGCAGCAGTATGATTTGAGAGTAAATGTAATAAAGTTGAATGAGTATAAGATTGACTTGTGTGGAAGAAAATTGGAAAAGCAAAGAGAAAAGGAATGCATATTTGCAGTCTATGACAAGCTGAAATCTTGGCTGCAGGGAAAGCAGCAGCAAAATGTCTTCTGAATTTTAGTAAGAACCTAGTTCTCACCTGGCAGCCAATGTCAAACCCTTTCAGTATGTTCTGGTTTAGAACTGAATACTGTTAGGCTTAGGTGCAAACTAAGATTTTTCTGTTACTGGACAGCTGTGAAAACCATGTGTATGTTATATAATGGGTGATAATCAGCTTCAAAATAATCGGAAAGCTTGTTACACCCGCCTAATTAAAATTCACAAAGTTTTACACGGAAATTGTGCATTAATGACACATTTAAATTATAGATAAAGCAGTGAGATTTGGGGAAAAGTGGCCTGGTAAACAGACTTTCTTCATTTTTAAATTGAAAAAAAAGAAGAAGAAAATGTCAAGCTAACAAGCCTAAGGAGAATTTAATTAAAATGCAAAGAAGAAAAACAAAAAACAAAACAAAACAAAACAAACAAACAAAAAACCCCAGTAAACTAACCTCAAAAATAAGATAAAGACTAATGGAAAAGAAAGGTCAAAACACCTGCTTTTTTTGCTGTGTTGTGGATTTTTTCATCATACAAAGCTCTGCACTCTGGCTGATCTACATGAAGCAACTGTTTTTTCTCTGAACGCATCCAGACAGATCAGCAACACAAATATGTCCCATCTGTCTAATGCACTTCCAAATGGTTTTGTATTTGTTGGTAGTCTAGCAAAGAGAGTTTTTGGTGTGTCTTCCATTGTTGTGATATAGAGGATGACAGAAATCTGTCAGCACTAAAACAATCTCTGTAACAGGCTTAGTTTATTATCCAGAGTAACTCTATGTTCCTTCGCACCCACCCTTATCTGATTTGCTGTTATTAAAACACTTTTTAAAACACATTTCTCAGCTAAGTAAGAGATTAATGTGACTGGCATCAGACAAATGTAAGCAATTTCATAACAAAGAGTCTCCTTATATAATGAATACTGCAAGTTCCCTTGAATTTTTTCTTTATAATCACAACTCTTCACCTCCTAAATGTCCCACTGGATGGAGGCTGGAGAACACCATTGTGTCTTTCATTTGAGATGCACTGAATTTAATATAGATACTGAGCGGTCGTTTGTGATGTAGTTTTGCTGGGCTATTTCCCATCAACTCTGGCTATATCCTCCAGTAAGACATGTTGACAGCATCACATTTCTCCAGCTGGCCTTGGGTTGGAGTTCCAGAACCTGGAGTTGTTGCCCTGGGGAGTTAAACCAATAGAATTGTTTCAACTGTTAAGGGTTTTCCTATGCTTTTTGATTGTTAGAATTCAGTTCAAGACAAAGTTTGACCTTTTCCCTGGACTAATAAGCTCTACAGGTGGGAGGTCAAGAGTCCACAGAGTCGTGAAGTAGTCAGAACAGAAATTACAAAGGCAGGCCTGATAACTTATTTGGAAAATGTATAAATTCTGAAGCTGCTCAGATTACTAAAAATTGAGTTCATTTGGATTGAGGGTTGTTGAAGGAAAGTATTCTGTTTGTTATTACAACCAGGCTCATTCCAAAAGCTTATCAGCATTCTTACATTAAATAGCCAATATCCTAGATAATGTAATTCCAGAAACATTCAATGGTCAATTAAAATATTTTTATTTTGGTGGACTGAGGGTAATATGATTCTCTAGGACCTAAATATTAAATGAAATAGATAATCTTTATCTAGCACTGAGCTTACAGAAAGTAGAAACACCTCATTGCTGGGTCACTATTGTTAGGAAGAGAATTTGAAGCAAAGTTCGAGAGCTAAGAATTTGATGGAGATATTCTTGGTATTTTTTATGAAGACACCTCTCTTAACCATCAAGGCATGATAGAAATAACACACAAATTACTCAAAAAATAGACTGGATATGCTTTTTATCGAATATTAGCGCTCTCTCTGCCCCTTTCAAGAATACAAAATCATCCAGGAAAAATGAACACCTGCCGAGCCCATACTCTCAAACAATTTTGGTGATGGATAAAGAAGGGCAAGCAGGAGTGACAGGTTGTGCAACATGCCTGTGACTAAGGTCTACAGTGGGGAAACTGTGTGTACCCACACAGGGAGAGGGAGAGCACAGGGCCCTTTGGCCATCGTGTTTCGTTACTCCTGTGTCAGGTGGGTGCAGAAGGAGCTAAAGACTCAGTGCATCACCACTATTCTACCTGCTATAGGCAACACAGAGAGGAGGTGGGCAGTAAGTCTTGATGTTAGGGGCAGCAAACATGAGTACCCTCAGCTGATTGAGCACAGTTCAGCTCCGTGCCCTATTGCAAAGCAACTGAAAGAACAGAAACAGCTGACAGTGTTTCCCATTTGTTCAGTGTGCAAAGTAAAAGCCGACACTGAGCATCAAAATAGGTTAGCTTAATGGGTTAGTGTGCAATCCACTAAATGACAGTTACAGGGAATTGCCATCTTGATCAGCTAGCATCGCACCTGAGCTCCCTCACAGCAGCTTTCATCCTCTTCTCTCCTATCCTCTCCTTTACCTTGCAGGCTGTGTTAAAAGTACAAGCACACAAAGCTTGTTGTGAGCCCTCGTGCTGGGGTACATCTGAAAACTCCTTGCAGAGATGTTGAGGGTGAGTAGATATCTTTTCTCCTGAGAAGACAGAGGAGCAAAGCTTTAGTTTGTAAAACAAACAAACAAACAAACAAAATATTTTTGTTCTGAGTTCACACACCATTTTTTCACATCCCCATAGGGTGCTCATGTGAAGCAACTTCCTGATACTGAACCTTCTGTAAATTAAAAACATAGTCTTAAAAAGGTCAGTCATGGCCTCAAAATATCTTCACTCATGCATCTGCCATTAAACTGCAGGGCCCGCACAAAACCAAAAATAAACAAAGAAAATCAGAGTAACAATGCAACTCGTAAACCCAAATGAAACCTGTTTTTTGAGGGCTTCATTGTTTTCAGGGAAAGCTGTTTTCTCTTGTTTTCTCTTTCTCTTTTGTAGGAAATTATGTGAGAGACCATTTTAGATTTTCTTTTCATTCTTTGTATGACAGGTAAATCACAGTGAGATATATATATGTATATATATATATGTAGGTTTGGGGATTTTTTAGAAAGTACCATTCTTCAGTGTAAACATAAAACACAAGTGGCAATTAATTTACAGACTTTGAAGAAATTGTTTGCCAGAGTTAATATTTTCTGGCAAACAGCTCACTGCAGCCCTAATTAAATTCTAAAGGACACTTCAGTAGAAAATTTAAACAATTAGTATTGTGCATGTAACTTCAGCATCATTTTACATCTTACATTTGTCTTCTTAAAACCCAGGCAACTTAAAATGAAACAATTATGTAAATACAAAGCAGAGAGGAAACAGTGATACAGTTGTCTCTCCATCTATCTTAGCAAAATACTTTAGTGACATCAGGCTCATGCTCTGAGATCACTAACTTATGCCTACCACAGCGAAACACATGAATCTTTGCAAAATGTGCAGATATCTGGGGAAAAATTGTTGCAATAAGCACTCTAAAATCTTAGTCACATCTCAGAAAGCACTTTATACATTTGTAATGCTTATGCATAGGTACTTTAACTTGTAATCCTTTAAACATAGAACAGTATAAAAAAAAAATAGCACTCTCATAAAAATTCAAGGAAGTCCCAAAAAGCTGGGTTTGTTCACAGGACCACATTTTCCATTTGCTGTAAAAAGACAAACTTGTAACCAGGCCGTTGGTAGGTGGCAGTGTGATACAGATACATAGCTAGGGGTTGACATGGGGTGGGAAAGGCATAAGGAAGATGTTTTCTGGTCATGTCAGGATCAGGTAGGTGGTACAAGACTAGCACTCATTCCTGCTGCCACAGGAGATTACAGACATCCTTTGCCTATAGGACTCTAGATACCTGAATTTACCAGGTACTTCCTTCACCTGCTGGGTACTATGTGAAGTCATTTATATAACCTTGTTAGACGTAGGAAATGTTTTTTCTAGATGACAGGCTCTACTTGAGTCATACAAATATCTGCCAGAATTCCTATCATTGTAAATAGTAATTAGGGCCAGTATGGTTCATCTCCTGTTTTCTCCACTTACCTTTTCACTCTCCTAAACAAAAGAGACTCTGAATAACTCTCAGTGCCATAGAGCAAATAGCATTCCTACAATTTTTTTTTTACTGCTAGATATTTGAAGAGTAAAAAACAGCAGCAAGGACACTATCTGCTTTAAATTACACTTGCAAAGTTGTTCTTTGTGGAAATTTGAAGAGAAGTTCCCTGTTCAGTCATCTTGGGCGCCTTACCTTCCATACTCCTTTCAAGATCCTGAAAAACAGAAAGGAAGATACATCAGGACTAAATTTCCAACCTGTGTATATTGCACGTTTTCAAAGAGCTGCTGGATTTCCTTCACCTCCCGCTTCAGTCAGTTCTCCATTACATAGACACTGCAACACAGAGGTTTAGAAAGGGAAAGTATTACTTTCAGGTGCCGTAATACATGATGTCTCAGGCACAGTGAGTCTGGTGCCACATATTTACTGAGAGATCAGGGTTCTGTGAGAAATCTGAAGTTTCCTTCTCATTTTGGCCAGGCTCTCTGATTGCCATCTGTTTGCTTGCTAAGGTTTTCCCAACACTCAAAAAATAAAATGAAGTCAAATACTTAAAAGTCAGGTTGAATTAATGGAAATATATAATATCATCATTGTTTTTCGAGTAAGTGACACACAAATCTCCCCCTTTTCCTTGTTTCTTCTCCTGTCCTTCTGTCTGAGTCACCAGCTATAACTTATTCTAAATGTAATGTTCTGTAAAGATATGATCTATTTTTTTTTAGAATTATATTAGTGAGCAAACTCAGAAATAGTTTCATATACCATCTTGGTTTCATAATAAAAGTTTGCAGACTCATTAATCATTTTCATTTTATCCCTGTTCAGCAGCTCATGAAGTTAAAGTAGGCAGCAGCCCAGTGCTGGGCAAGTGGTAAAAGAGCCAGCACAAAAAGTGAGTTGAGGATGCAAAAGACTAAATATTCATTTTAGCTTGCCCTAAAACAGAATTCAATTATCTTCCCAACATTACACCTAAAACCCACTGCTGTCGCTCACAGTGATTTTTGAGTCACATATGAATTTTGCAGGTAAATCACATTATTTAGTCTGTGCAGTTACTGGTGTCTGTGACTATCCATAATACATAAACTTAAATGTATGCATCATTTTATAGGTAAATATTTTTATTAACACATAGTACATGACTGCACTTTCTTCAGAAGACAAAGAAACAAAGTGACCAAAACGACCTTTACAAGAGAGAACATGTGCCTAGTTGCAATAATAGAAGAAATATTTCACTGCCTTCACTTTTACAAAAAATCTGCAAATACCAATAAAGAAATAAAGGTCTGCAGAGAATTGTTTAATTCCAATGTCAACTGCATCATCATTTTATCAGCCACAATTTGCCTAGGGGACTTAGTTTCTTTATTTTTTTTTCCATGATTTTACTCAGCTCAGGAGGAGCTGGCTGTCCATAGGCAGACTGCACAACTCAAGCAGTAACAGTCCCTTATTGGGAGTGTGTTATTCAAAGTTAATGGCCAGATAAGCATCGTGGTAAAGCACTTTATTACAAAAGCTCCTAGCCGGCCTTGTGAGATTCTGGGAATAACCAGAGATGAAATGCCCTGTAGCTTCTATTAAATACATGCACATTTGAAGATATAAATGTATACTTACCAAATGGAAAACATTTTGCATTGATGGCACAAACAAGTGCCATGCTAGGCTTTGAGATCATCCTTCTTAATTTGCTTAATGGTTAGTAAAATTAAAAAATAATTCTACTCAAGTCAGCAGAATTAACAACACGTATAACTGGTGCAAAAAAAGAGCAGAATCAGGCCCAGAATTTGCAAACATGGATTTCTGGTTATTCTGTGCTTTAGTTGAAGATTCAGCAGCATTGCCTTTTCCAAATGTTCACTGCTATTGCCATATAAACCATGGATTAACATATGTATTCTTATCAAGGCTTTCTTTGAGGCTACAGATACGACTAAAAACTGGAAAATATGCCTCTTTTTACACTCTGTGCAAAATCACTGAATACAAAATAGAAGCACTGAAGTTAAGTAGATTCATCAACCTATATTTATGCCTACTGTATATTAAATATTTTACCTAAAGAGATTAATTTATATTTATTTTTTAAAAAATTAGATAGATCATAGCTAAAAGCAACTGCATTTTTATAGTAATACTGTACACATTGCTGAGAAGCAAGAAAGTCATTATCAAAATGTTACCTAGTTTCAGTGTATGTTACATTAAAAATAACATGTTTTATATTATTCCTGTTTGGAAAATTCACCAAGACTGGTATATCAAACTGAACAATGTATTGTAACAACTTAAAGATATTAAACATTTTTGTATTTTCATTAATTTTTATTCTTACAGGAGAAAAAACATCACTGACTAAATATGAATGCTGCAGATGTTAGCAATAGAAATATTGATTTTTGTAACTTTTTTTGCACTTGCCTTAACTTTTCCACACATATATACAAACATAAATAACACACGGAGAGGGAGAAGAAAAAAAAAAGAGTATTTAAGGAAATAAAATCCACAGAAGTAGGCAAGTTTTGCATTATTTAATGAATAATGGCACATGAGCATATTCACTAGAATCCTTGTAAAGAGCACATGATGCCATAGGTATGTTAAAGCACAAGTTGTACTTTGTCTAGATTAAAAAATCACAAAAAAAAACAACCAAGCAAACAAAAAAATCTTTTGGTGTGACTTTGCTTTAGGTTTAAAAAAGTTGGATGTTTAAAAAAAAACTTTATTACCTGCATATGAATATTTTTGTATAATAATATCTGAAGAAGGTTTTAAAACAAAACAAAAAACCCTACTTGCTTTATGGTGTGCAAATTTTAGAGAAAAATAAACAGGGTATGTGTCCAGTTTGTAAAAAAATGTTCACCTTTCAAGATTACTCTTTCAATGGCTAAATGCAAGGTTATGACAACTTGAAATACTTTTTTTGTGAACTCACAAAGAAAAAATAAAGCAATGTGAATAATTTGCGTATGCAAACTTTTTTTTTTTACAAGAAATTCATGCTAATAGCAATACAAAATTAACAGCATGATAGGGAAGGCTTTGGAGATTCCAGTTCAGTGATTTGACTTGCAGGACATACTGGGCCAGAGCAGTCGCATGGGATAAACTGGCACAGCTCCACTGGAGGCAATGGAGCTGCTCCAGCTTACACCAGCTGAGAACCTGACCCTTTGCTTATGGATACTTTTAACAGTAAATATCCCTCCATTAATTTATTTTTGTTTTTTCCTCTTGTTCAGCTGTTTCATTTCTTAAGGATATTTCTTAAGAATGTATATATTCTATACATATTCTTTTATTCTTAAAAACATGAAGGGTCATGGATTTGCTCATGGTAAAGCAACTAGTGCAGCCTCATGACTCTCTGAGGGAAAGATTTTGTGTGCATGTGTGTGTGCACACGTGTGTTTGATTTACTACTTCATTGCCCCAGTTTTATGACTCTTTAGCTCCACTGGAACCACAGGGTGACAGGGGAACAGAGTACCATGAACTGAATAATTTTTTTTAGCAGTGTGTGTGTGGTGTCTGTGAATAGAGTAGAAGATCCTGACTGATGCAGGAACTGCAGTGGAACAGATGTAGCTCAAATCACAGCAATGGTGTCATTGTACAAATGAAAGCTAACAAAAAAATGTCCAAAAAGGCATTATGAGAATGTGGATGAATGTTTTTCTTTTTAAAAGTTTGTCAAATATTATATCATTCCTGCATCAGGACAACTTCCATCCTTGGTTTTCTGAATGGACTGTAAGCTCTGTGGTTCTCTTCTCCACTGCAGTGACATAAATCAGGAATGCTGTTACCTAAAGCAATGGGTTTATACCTCTTTCATACCAGTCACATGAACTGGAATCACCTTCTTTTAGGCTTTTCTGTCAAGACTTTTTAGGCTTTTCATCTCAGCTCTTTAAAAGATGCAAGAAACACTTCACTTGTTTCCACTCTCTCATTATTTTTATAGTAAAGTTGTGTTCTCCCTCAGGTTCCAGGAGAATTACTCCAAATTTGAACTTCTGTGACACAAGAATTTGGAGTCTTGAAATAAGAGATAGGCACCAGCGCACAGCAGCTCTTACAAAGGCTGATCATATTCTGTAGCAAGAGCTTAGGTTGGGAAAAGGGCTAGCACCCTTCTTGCTCCAGGGGCCCAGGCCATAGACCACTCTGTGTCTTTATAACTCATAAGTATCACAAGACTTTCAAGACATGATAACCAGATCTTTTTACCTGCAGCAACTCACATTGAAATACTTTTTTAGTCTAATCACTGTTTTTTGCACCTTTGGTCTGGAACCTGCAGTCAAGGTAACCTATATTACAAAATATTGTTTCTACAGTCACCTTTCTGAACTTTGAAACTGTCTGCTGTATCTACTTCTGTTGAGATTTTTATCTTTGCTATACAAAATATCAGTAAGATTCTCTGATTAAATGATCATGATTTCACCAGTATCAACACAATTCACTGGCCTGGTACAGTGGCAGGAAATGCATTTAGCATTCTATTAGACACCATAACAGTTATGATTATTTAACTACCAGCCTGTCAAGTGCACAGAAACATGGCATCCGCTGTAAATTAAATAATATTTATGTATATTTAGTTACATTTTAGAATATTGCTATTAAACAGATATTAATAAAAAATAAAAAACACAATGCTCCATTCTTTACTGCATTATTTTGCATTCCTTGCAATTCTTAGACTTATGACTGAGACAAGCACAAATGCAGAAATTTCATTAATTGCTGGTATTCCTTCCCAAAATCATGTACATGTAAACAGACTGGGAAGCCACATATGGCTGTGTGGTTGAAGAGAGACAACCACAATAAAAAGTAAGTAAACAAGATTACTTGGAAGAGCACTAGAGTCCTGACTCCAAAAAATAAATAAAGAGAAAGACAAAGGCAGACAAACAGAAAGACAGAGAAAAATCACCAACAAGCTCCAATATTGATCAAAGTACTTGGAGTATATCTGGAAAATTTTCTTGGGCACTCCTCATCTGCCCCATGTAGAGTGGTTATCCAGAACTCTCCATTTCCTGATGACTGTTTCCTGACAAAACCACAGAATCTTTCCTGTGTTCTTTTCTTCTGCTACGAGCTGTCGTCCTCAGATGGCACTCCCCTTCACCATACTGTAACTCAAATACTAGAAACAAAGTTCCTGAGTCTAGGAAACTATTGCAGCTTTTGAGGGTCTTTTGGATCACCAAATTAGTATTAGAATAAATTTAATTCATTGATTAGATTATAAATTTTCTCTCTCCTTTATGAGTTCTCATTTCCCTTTTGTATTTTTCCCCACATGCTTTTTTTTTATTTGTTCTTCTTTCATATTTACTTCATTTTCCATTTATAATTAATTTGGTAATTATTGAAAAATATTCAACTCTTAAGTCCTAGGTTTGCCTTTTTAGGAAGTCAGTGTGGCATCTGTATTGAGCCATCTGTTCTTGAACAGAGCTATGAAATGTAACTATTCACACACTTGTGAGCCTACATGTTAACTACTGCATCAGAGAGATCAGATGATTGTCATTTGGCATAATACATACATAACTGAAAATTAAATGCTCAGGTATTTATGGTAGGCACTGAAGTGCAAATAAAGCTGTTGCTTGTAAGTAGAGAGCTGTTTTATTTCAACTGAAGGACTATTTACAAGGTCTTCTGTTAAACAGCCCACTAAGAGTCATAAAAGACAATCTGATAGTCATATACTACAAAAGTGATGTCGAGAATAAGAAAAAGAGACATTGCAATGCAAGGTAGATCTGTAATTGCAGTTTAAGTTTAAAAATTTCTCCAAAAAGCCCGGGAAACACATCGTCACCTGAAATAGAATTATGGATTACACACAGGTTAGTTTCAAAGCTCAGTGAAAGCAAATGTCAAAAGTAAAATAAACAGTAGGCTAATTTTTCAGCAGAACAGGAACTACAGTATTGAGAAGAATGCTAACATCCAGACAGAGGAGAGAAAACAGTAACATAGAAGTGAAGTCTAAATGCTTTGTGCAGCGATTGAAAAATAGGCTCCAGAAAATTAGGCAGACACCTTTAAAGTGCTTTACTTCCTACTTACATTCCGAATTCATTCGTTCTTTTAAATCAATATGCACGCCACAAAACGAAATAGCTATTCCTTTAGGCTATGAACGCTGGTGAAACTTAACCAATTTAGTATGTTCTCCATGCTTATATTGCAGAGGAATACGCACTGAGCAAGGTAAAGGTAGGAGCAAGGTAAAGGTAGGTAAAGCTTTTGCCCTTTATGATTACTTTATATGATACTGTCACTTCTGTCTTGAGAAATTAGGTGTTGACTGTCATCAGATTTAGTATTGCCTATGGTGAAGACAGCTGTCAGAAGCAACATAGCCCATATATTTGATGTGGGAATATATTGTGGCTTTTCTGTCAGCAGCACTGGATATGCTGCCAACAACAACCACAAGCTTTTTGTTCTCCAGTGAGCATCATCCTGCACCCCATAGTAGCACCACATGTACTGGAGGGAATGGAGAGAATATAAACATACTAAAGGTAGAATATACCATGAGTGAGGATGCAAGAAAAAGAGCTGTACATCCTACACTGGTTCGCATCTCATCCCAAATGATAATTTCCTTGTTGGCTCCAGCAGGTATTACTTGATCCCAGTTTCTGACCCAGACAGATGAGATAGATGGACAATGCTGAACCACAATGTTTGAACTCCTCAGCTGTCTCTACACTCCCTACTGCAAGAGGTGATTTCCTCCAAGTTAACTTCCAAAACTCACCTGGATGTAACTACTAATAACGTGATCTACTTGACCACAGCATTTCATTTACTATCAATACATTACATTATTTTGCTGTCTTCTGGGAAGATAATTATTGCTTTTGATATCCTGCTTGTTTTAATATGTCTTATAGGACATTCTCATTATGTAAACTTGGTTGTAAAGTTAAGGAGCATATACTTGTTTGTGTATACAAGAGTAGGGGTGTGGTGGTATGAAAACAGAGACTAGTTTGAAATTTTAAGTAACAATGGAAAGCGGCATTTCTTCTAATGACTGAAATCACAGAACATACATTTATAAGTAAATAGGCCATTAGCAATTAATGCAAGCAATAGATACCTGGAAAAAAATCTTCTTAGATTATATCTAAATGAAATACAATTTAGTATAGCAACATAAATATAAATTTGCCATAAAGATTTGAGCTTCTTGCAAAGGAACTGTTTCAAGCCATTAAGTACATGATGCTTTCAAAAGACGCTCAAAAACTCTACTTTCATCCATAGTAACTTTATAGAAGTTGTCTCAGTCTCTCTGGTAAATAATTAGCATTTCTAAACTGACAAAATAAATATTTATATACTAGATTAGAAGGCATTTCAAGGACTTACTACAGGCTCTCTTTGTTGCAAATAGGATGGAATGGCTCTGATGTGATCTCCTGGGTAAATAATGCATTTTATAACTTTTAATTAAAAATGGGAGAAGTGGAAATTCTTTTAAACAAATATTTAAATACCATCAAGGATTTGATTCAAAAGTGACAAAAGCCATCAGAATTAAAAACCAGAAGGATATTCCATCCTTGATTTCTGTTTTCTTGCTAAATAATGGCAGTTGCTGGAGGTTCCCTTCAGACCTTGTCCTGTGGGGCTGAGAACTGAGGTCTAGCCTTCAAATTTACATGGGCCACTTTACAAAAAATATTGTGATCTGAAGCTGAATTAACTTCCAGTAGATACTTTTTAAGATTTGCCATCTAATACACTTTATACATCAGCAGAATCCGGAGCTCGAGTGGCAATATTACTGAGATTTTATTTCAATGTAGAAAGAGATAGCTCTGTTCCTAGGGAGGCTATGCTCACAGATCAGGAATTTTTGCAACTGTTCATCCTTATATTGATCTTGATTTTAAAAGGTCCACTCAGAAACAGCAGAAAAGAACTTGGTTTTCCTCCTAACTCCTACTTGTAGGTGACTGAACTGTAGGAGGGAGACAGCTTCACCCACTTCCCAGAACAATGAATGAATTTACAGTGGGAGTGAAGTAATTTTCCCACCCTTCCTTCAGCTGGGAAATTATTTTTGGGAAAACATTTTCTCTCTTGAGATCCTGGTTGTATTAAAATACCTTGTAGGCTGTGGCCATTGTAGAAAAGAAGTTGTGAACCTGTGGTGTAGAAGTGTCAACCTCCTCTATTATTTATGGAAAGAGCATACCACAAAGGAAGGCCAGACAAGTCAAAAAAGCTTGGTGCCTGCTTCAGGCAGTTCCTAGAAGGTGCCACTGAGTGGAAATGAAGTACGGTCCTGTAAATATTGCACTAGGAGAAACACTGCTGTCTGTCAAGTCCAGTCGTTACTATAAGTACCCGATGTGGTACTTTTCTCAAGCTTAAATCCAAATAAACTTTATTCTTATTTCTTTCTCAGATATAGTGTTCCAGACCATAACTTTCTACTGTTCAGGAGTCGTTAAACATCTATCCTAAATGTATTGTTTCTGTGCCAATATTTTTTCTATGCTCAAATAATCCCCTCTGTCTTTACACAAAAATTAATAAAGCATTAGGTATCATCCATGTCTTTACCATTTTTCTTATTAAGATGAGACAAGCTAGCCTAGTCTTCCCGTAATATTCTTCTCCTTCAGCATAATTAATGTTTCACCATGATGGTTCTGGTTTGAAAACAACTTTCTTGATAATGTTCAGTCTGCAGCATTCTGTTAACGATCTGCAAGAAATCTTCCACTAAGGCTTTGTAAAATGTCACTGATACATTTATCTCTATTTTGAACGTATCTTTCCTTACTACAATAATTTTGTTTTTATACATGTCTAGAACAATGACTCAGAATTGCCTCATGGTGAACTACAAAATCTATACAAAAGTGTTCAGGGCTTATTTTTGGTTGCTGTTTTTTGGAGGCAGTTGCTATAATCCTTCATCAATTTCCAGCCATTAGTTAAATCCTAAGATTTTCTAATATTTGTGCATTTCTAATATTTATTCTTGGACTTATTTATTGACAGTACATCCCAAAGTTTTGAATCAGAACTTTTCCTTAACACATCTAAGAGCAAAGGCACTGAAAATAAGACTGTCCACAAGAGTGATCTAAGAAGAGCTCCATTACAAGCCTCTCCAGCCTGAAAGATTTTCTTTTCAAAATAATACAGCATCATCTCCTTTATCTATTCATTTATCAATTTATCTTTGTTGACTAATAATTTCCCATGCACCATAATATTAAACGTATTACTGAAATCTGGATTGATTTAATCTATTTTATTTCCATTTTCTTGAAAGCCAGGGGCCTTACCTGGATGATGTTGCACAATGCGCAGATAGACCCATACTATTCAACTTCCTTTTGATTTGCCTCCATAAGTGTTCTCTTCTAAAATATGCCAAAATCCTGCACAATGCTGAAGTCAGATAAAGGAGTTTGTATTAATTTGTCACTTTCTCTCAATTTCTTCAAGTTCTTTAGCCAAGAGGTATTGTTATCTACTCCATAAATGTATTAAAAATTTTCACTATTTGACCTAAATTCAATGTGCAGGTTTTTTAGACCTCTGCGATGGATATCTCCAAATTGAGTTTTACCTTAGTCTTGGATTTAGTAATTCCATTTTCCTACTGTCTTTCCCTTTATTTTTTGGGATAATTGACTGGTCACCTTCATCAATCCCACCAGAAAAAAGGCAAAGCTTCGATTTACATTTGAATTCATGCCAACACTCCAACACTGCCTTGAATCTTTGCTCCATTCTATCATGTAGAGGAGGTGAGGGGTGAAGGTGGGCTATGTTTTCTTGTTCATATTGATTTATATGACTATTTTTACTGTATAAGTTTGTTTGCATGAACATGACTCTTACCAGTGTTAATTTTACCTGACCATACAGACCTCTAGGTTTATTTGCAAGTATCTCTCTCTTTTTTCCATTCCTTAGTGAGGTTTTTGTTTATTCTTTTTGAGGAAGGGGTTTTCCCAGTAAGTCTACTGCTCTTCTCTGTATTCTTTTCACTTATGTTTTCACTAGTCTTCCTCACATTGGTCACCTTGAAACTAGCAAACTAAACAGTGACTGGGCCCATTCCTTGGCCCTGGGGCCTTCCGGTGCATCGATAATATTAAACTCATCTGGCAATGAAAAGAGGTGCTTTATCCAAATTCTCTATTAGGAATGGTCACGCAGATTTGCTCAGGCACTGACTAGGAGAGCCCTTGGTGGCCCAGAACAAAATCATGCCAGAGACCCTTTTAACAATGTGAGAGTGAGATAATAGAGCACCACAGGCAATTTTTAATTAACTCATGTAGATGAGTCACTGTGTTCCCCAACTCGTCCGTCATATTCATTGCAAACAAGGGCAGAAAGTTGTTAATTCTCAGTCTTGTAATGAGTTTCACACATTTTGGAGTGTATTGTTAAGCTTATATACTCAGAAAGTAATATGTGGGGATAATTTTACCGTCCTTCATCGAAAAAAGGTGCCCAATTTTCATGATTTGAAAAAAAACAACTGGAAAACAGTAAGTAGCAACATACTGAAGTTTTAGAGACCCGGAATATTTCCCTCTTTAGTAGTAAATGTCTGGTGAATTTGGTGAGAGGAGTCTAATTTACAGCTTTGAATACTTGAGACTATAGACCACTTGGGACTGCAGACTTTATGTAATTTCAGTTTTAGTAAACATCATCTAGCTTGTCATCAAGCAGATTTCAGATGAGTTCTTGGAGAATCAACCTGCTTGTGTACATAGGGTTAAATAAAAAGGCCATAGTATCTTCTGTCCCCAAACAGGTAGCAAGGAATTTGGAACAGCCTAGAGAATCATTGGCTGTTCACAGGAGCTGAAATAATATAATAATAAATTTTCAACATATTTGGCTTGATGGGAATAATTAATGTTATATTATATTGAAAAGTAGGTAGAAATTAGCTGCCTTTCAGGTCAGTGGTATATCATTGATAGTCTGTGTCGTTGTGGGTTTTGGGGCTTTTTTGTAATTTTTGTTTGGTTGGTTGGTTTTGTTTGTTTGATTGTCTTTTAATTTACCAGTGAAGAAAGAAAAAATATCACTTACTACATACACACAAAACTTTCCATAAATGGTATTCTGAACTCTGATTATTATTTTCTTCTCATTTCTATACCACTAGATTAATCGAGATCAAATAAATAAGAAAGGTGTGTTCAGTAGTTTCTTCTGCATTTTCAGTCCAAATACTGACCTAATTTAACTATAATGTTCAGCTTTTTCCACAGAATCAGCACATATGCTTCTCTAAAATCTGCAGCATCTTCTGATGTGAAATATCAGACCATGACAGGTTAGGGATTAACTGAAAGCACAAAACAACAACACAAGTAACATTTGGAAACATGCTTTTTTGAAATAACAGCCAAATACAAGCAAAAAAGTAGAAAGTAAATAATGAGATTTACTATGTGCCATATAAAAATGAGACTCAGATAATTCACAGATTGAAAAAAAGATAATAGTAGTATAATATGAGAAAATGAGAGAAAAACCTTGTTCATGTTAGTAAATATTACAGTTTGTATTTGAAACAAAAGTCAATATTTTCGGGGGGTTGCCTTTTTGGTTTTTGTTTGTTTGGTTTTTTCCCATTTGGTTTATGGTTTGTTTTTTTTTTTCTTTTGTTTATTTGTTTGGTTTGGTTTGTTTTCTTCTATCCAACAGGCTTTTCCAAGTCATGCTTTAGGCCTCCCTGCTTCCTATTACATAAAATTAGCATATTTTTCTGGTCATACTATTTGATACTTTTGAAAGGAATTTTCAGTATCTTAAGAAAGTTCCTGATCTAGATTAACATACAAAGAATTTCCAAAAAATGAAACTATCACTTTGTTTTGTTTTGTTTTCCCCTGAAGCATTCCTCTGTAGTGGAACTCTTGAGATGCTATTTCGTGAAACTGTTGTCAGTACTAGTAACAGGATCACAGAATCATAGAATCACAGGATGTTTGGGGTTGGAAGGGACCTCTGGAGATCATCTAATCCAACCCACCTGCTAAAGCAGGTTCACTTAGAGCAGATCACACAGGAATGTGCACAGAAATTCAGGACAAGTTTTGAGGATAGACCACTGAAAAAATTTTCTTCCAATTTCCAGTGAATTTGCTGGATTACAGAATAGATCTCTTATTTCACATACCTCTATCCATGCTGATATAGAGATTGTATGTATGTATGTATGTATGTATTTATTTGTTTGTTTGTTTGTTTGTTTGTTTGTTTATTGTGGAGCTATTCCTGCAGGATCTTGGATTTTGTCTGTATTTTCATGTGGTGAGCTGACTTTGGCTGGCCACCGGGTGCCCACCCTCCTCAACAGTACAAGGAGAGAAAATATGATGAAAGACTCATGGTTCAATGTAAGGACAGGGAGACCATTTAGCAGCTACCTTTACGGGCCAAACAGATTCAGCTTGGGGAAATTAATTGAATTTATTGAAATTCAAAATCAGAGTAAGATAATGAGAAATGAGAACAACTCTAAAAACACCTTTGTCCACCTCTCCCTTCTTCTCAGTCTCAGTTTCATTCCCAACTTTGCTACCTCCTCTCCGTGAGCAGCCCAGGGAGACAGGGAACAGGAGTTGTGGTCAGTCTGTAATGCTACATCTCTGCTGCTTCTTCCTCCTCACATTATTCCACTGCTCCAGTGTGGCGTCTCCCCTGCTGCAGGAGGACAACCTGCTTCACCATGGCCTTCACCTTGGATTGCGGGGGAATCTCTTCTTCAGTGCCTGGAGAACCTTCTTCTTCATGGGCTTTGGTGCCTGCAGTGCTGTTTGTCTCACATATTGTCACTCCTCTCTCACAGCTGCTGTTGTGCATCAGTTATTTCCCCCCTTTCATATGTTATTAAACAGGGACACTACCACCATAGCTTGTGGGCTCAGCCTTGGCCAGTGACAGGACTGTCTTAGAGTCTGCTGGGTCTGTCTCTGTTGGACATGGGGGCAGCTTATAAATCTTCTTACAAAAGCCACCCCTGCAGCCCCTCTACTACCAAGACCTTGCCAGGTACACCCAATACATTTCATTAGTGTGATCTGCAATGAGACCATTTGATCATTTGTTTGGAAGCTTTCCTGTTTCTTTTCTAGTTGTAATTGTGTGTATTTACTAAGGAAAATAGTGCAAATTTACAGAGGTTCAGTGGCTACGTCGTCAGCACTACGTTGAAATATGATTGCTGTTTGCTAGAAAGCTCAAAATGTGCCTATTCTAGTCATCTAGGTTTTATATTGCCCAAATAATCACAGACAAAGAAACACCAATTAAAGTACTTTTAACTGAACTTTTAACTCTTCAGTACTTCACTTGCAATATCTGTGCACAGGTCGTTCAACTTTATCTTGGTTTGCTTCACCCAAGTGAAGTACCTTTCAGTTATCTAATTTCCCATTTATCTTAACCCCATAGCCACAGTTTAGAATAAATTTTTCATTCTTTGTGGCTACGTTTATTGTCTTTCCACACAGAAATAAGTACGTTTCTTGTTATAAAGTGCACCAGTGACATACAAATGACTGCAGTGGTCTAACAGAATCAGGAAATCTAAAGTGAAGGTACCTAACATGTCCTTGCCACCTGCCACTGTACTAAACTAAATTAAAAGAGGGCAAGAAGGTGGCACCACAGTGAGGATTATGGATGAAATGTCAGGCATTATTTTAAATCTTCTTATCTTCTGTCAAATCAAATTCTTGAAATTTACTGGGGTGGAGAACAGGGAGGTGGCTCTGCAAAGTGCCTGAATTAAAAATGCCTCTTTATTTCTATGAAGTAGGATCACTTTTTATATTAATCCAGAGTAATACATGTTAAATGGGTTAACAAATGTAAGATTTTATAATTTCTGCTGTTATCACTCCTGTGGAGTCAGCTACAGCTGGGTACAAGTGGAGGCTTCTCCACAGAAATAACCAAAGTAACAATGACTGCAGTCTAAGGCAATCTGAGGCAAGGATCCAATTTACTGATGTCCTCGGGTTGCCTACGTGCCACAGCTGACATAAAATGAAGGTAATGCGACTCCACAACTGTCACCAAGGTAATGGGGAAATCTGTGGGATTGCAAAACTATACACAAGGGTATATAATCATAAAATCATAGAATCATTTTGGTCAGAAGGAGTCCTTAAGATCAGCAAGTCCAACCATAACCTAACTCTAGCACTATACCATGTTTCTAGGAACCTCATGTATATATCTTTTAAACACCTCCAAGGATGGTATGGTTCAACCCTGAGAACATTTACCACAAAGAATGAAGAAAAGATTGGAAAAGATTGATTTTGATACCTGAGGTTGGATGGAGAAGGAAAAGCAAAAGTATAGTTTTGTTAGCATGCTCTGCCCGTCACTGGATCTTTCAATGCCAGGACCACTCTGACCTGTCAAAACACAGGCATAAGTCATGTCCTTATAGAGGAATTTGAGACTGCTCAAGAGAAGTTAGTCTCAGAGTGTAGGCTGACAATGCACTGCCCATCTTTATGGTACACAGTTACCTAGCGACATTCACTGTACTTCCTAAGGGTTTATGTTCTTTGCACTGTGCAGGAAGAAAAGCTGATGTTTAAGAAGGTGAATCACAGAAAATAGCACATGAAGTAATGAACATCTACGCCAAAGGACATGAAACAATGAGAACAAACACATATAATAAAGCGTACCTTTCTGTCTGAGTTAGACAGTTCCCTTCAGGCAAGCACAGGTTATTTGTCCCCAGCAGAAGTTCAGCCCTGAGCTGAGTGTCTATGAAAACTCCTTCTCAAACTCAGACTGGTGCAAAGGTCATGAAGGCTTCACTCTCTTCCTCCTCTGTTCCTGCCTAGGGCAATGGGACTGATTTAAGCATGACCAGATAAGAATTTTTGAGGTAGAATAAATCCCCTCCATTGAAGCTGTTCCACTTCACATACAGTAATTGAATATTCAGTAGTCCAAAGCAAGCATTGGAAAAATGACTTTGTAGCTTACGTGTAAGGAGCTTTTTTACAAAGAGGATGTCTAAATTCATATACCTTCTCCTTTCATATTTGCTTAAAGTTTGTGGGTTCACCCTCCCCAGCAGATTATCTACTAGCTTTTCCCCAGGCAATGTGGGACAGCCAAAGGCATTGGATTCCAGGATATATAATTTCTTTTTTTCAGTGAATTTAGCCTTCCTTTTGTTTTGTAGATGGAATTTTTTTGCAATGTGCTTGGTTTTAGTCACTTATTGCTTCATATGACTTTTTGTTTCATAGGACTTATTTTTTCACAACTTTTTCAGAACAATTGGTAAATTAGTAACAAGAAATTTTAGCTCTGTAAAACAAGATAAAAAATACGGCTCTTTTTTTTTTTCTTTCTCCTTCATTTGTTTCTATTTGGAGATTAAGAAATCTAGTGTTTAGGTTTTGATTGTGGGGTGACAATAAAACCGTGGCAGATGTATTGTTAACCCCCTCTCCCCCTGCTTCATCCTTCAGCCCCTCCCTCTCCCCCTTTCCCACTAAGGACAGGTGATTGGGAGGGAAAGAAGGACAGAGATAAGAGAGATGGAAAAATTAACAATGTTTTACTAACGCTACTGATAAAATTGAGGAAAATAATACAAAATATACAAAACCAATCTTGAAAGTCCTGGCAACTGCTCCAGCAGATTGTGGAGCCAGCACCCAAAGTCCTGGACTGGACTCTGCAGCCAACCAGAACTGGATTCAGTCTGTCACTAGGCCTCAGTTCGCAGGGACGACTAGCAAGGGCCTCTCATAATGTTGTCCATAAGGAAAAAGGACGAAATCCTCATGATCTCCCACTTTTATATCGAGTTCTCACGTGAGTGGGATGTTATACTCCTTTGGTCAGTTTCTGGTTGTCACGGAGGCACCCCGTAGGTTAATTTAAGGGACAACAAGGTCCAAAAACAACTTTTATTAAACCGGTGAGAAACAGGGTTTTAGCACTCCAAAAGTGACTTAAATACAGGTTCGGATATCAGTTGAGGAAAATTATTTGAGGGGCAGCAACTAATACAACAGGCTGTCCACAGTGTGTATGCACGTGGCTTCACTCAAAACAATGCTGGAGCCGTCCCTGAGTCCCGGAGGAATACACACTTGCCTAAACACGGTGCGGGATTATTTTTAAAGAGATACATGTACTCATAGTGAGTACGGAAAGTGTACACTCGTGATTCTGCGAGAGTAAATTTATAATACGCTCACAATCCTGTGAGAGTTAATTTACTTATACGTGCAAGTGTGCACGGAATCCTACATGTGCTTATGTGGAAGCACGGGAGGAGAATACACTCGCAATTGTGCGAGGAAATAATTTATACATGTGCTCGTATTGGGCACGGAAAGTTACGCGTGCAAGTGTGCATGGAAGGAAAATACACTTGCGATTGTGCGAGGAAATAATTTAAAGTACGCGTGCAAATGTGCACGGAAAGTTCCTTGTGTACACTCGCGATTGTGCGAGGATTAATTTTACACGCGCTCATATGGAGCACGGAAATTTATACGTGCATATGTGCACAAAAAGTATAAATATACTCACAATCCTGCGAGAAGTTTTACTTACACATGTGGCGGCAAGGCAAGCGGAATCCCCATCCCGGGGAGGGGGGCTCTCAGCGGCAGCATCTTGCTCGTGCTCCGAGAGACCCGCGACAATGGATGGAGTCTCGACGAGAATCCCGTTTTTATCTGATCAGATCTGACTGTAGGCACTCTAGAAGCTTCTCTGCACCCCCCACACTGAGTGTGGGTGCCCCTGAAGCCTTCAAACATCCCCCACACTGGGCGTGGCTCAGTGTGCCTGGCACTCCCTTCTCCTAACGGCCCAGGAGCCAGGGTGCTCTGGGGCCAAACAAAAGAAGCTGTTAGCCTCAAGTAGCAGAGAAAGGGGGAGATGTGCCATACTGAAGGAGGGTGGGGGGTTTGCATTCTGCCACACTGGTCACTGGTTTCTCGTTGCTCCTCTCGCGAGATGTGCATCTGTCCTTATCAATAACTTCGCATTCCATTGCTAGGTTTACCAAAACATGTATGTGGTCTTCCAGGAAAATGCAGCTAATATGAAGGCTTTAGCTGACAGGCAAATTCACTAAAAGATAAACTTGTTTTTAACAAAACCAGGACAGCTTGACACAATTTCTTTAATGACTTGACACCAGATTGTTTCTGAGCTTCCAGAAGTCCCTCATGACTTTATTGTAATTCCACACAACAAATGCCTGAATGGGACAAACTGTGAGATTAATACCTGAGAAGAGATACTTAAACATGTAAAGATTTCAGCAAGAGGTGAGGATCCAGAAAATCTCATAGATGGGATATGTTGCCTCCCAAGAAGCATGTATGAGAATCTGCCTTAAACAGGAGGGGTTTCTTACAGCCTTGATTAAAGGTTAGAATCTCCCCGGAGACGACCTCCTTTGCTCATACTACTTTATTGTTCTTTCCTCTGTTTAATTTATTTGTTTATAAAAAAAGGTAAATGGTTTTCATAAAAACCTAGCAAATGTACTTATTCATTAATTTACTGGCTGTACAGCTGAGAAAAATTCTGTAGTTGTTCAGGCACTAAGAGGAAAACTATATTGAGACTATCTACCTTTAAGAATGTTTCATATGCATTAAGAAAAACATTTTTCCTATTCTTTCCTTGCCTGACCTACCTGTCTCTTGCCTTTAATGACTCAGAATCTCTTGCTAGCTCTTTTCGTAGTATAGAAGATAGTGGTTTGGTTTTAATGGTGATTTTTTTTTTCCCACTTCCTGAATTTCCTGAAAGATTAAAGGGAAAAAAGTATGCCCAATAGGAAAAAAAGGATTTTTAACTATATGACAAGCAATAATAATGCAAGCAAACACAAAACCTGATATATTAAAGTGGGTGAAGATGACTACATAATACTTTGTAATTTATTGCAAGTCAGATACATATTTTAATGGGTTTTTTTATTATTATGGGGTTCAGCTACATGGAAAGAACACAGCAGTCATAACTTATTAAAGCTTACCATGACACAGATGGCAGAAGCACTAAAGAAGATAGTGGTATGGACTATAAGAACAGCACAAAACATCTTGCTTCTATTTTAATATTTGACTTCAGGAACACAAAACAGAACAAAACTTATTTTTATTATCTTTAGCTTCTTGTATTCTTGGATAGTACTATACTGACACTAATATTGACTATTGTACTAGTCCCACAAATAGAGAACTGAAAATCAAGTAAAGCCTGCATTCTGACTTCTCATATTAGGTTTCGCATATCTTTTGTGCACAGCCTTGTAAACACACTCTGTCCAAGCTCTGTGTCATCAAGCAAGCTCAAATATGACAGCTATCAGTAAGGCACAGTGATTTCAGCAATGTTTACACCAAGCATAGTGTCCTTCAGCTTGAGCTCTCCGGCATCTATTGGGTGCAGAATACAGGACATACCTTGCAAAGAAGTAGCTTATTGTAGCACAAAGGTGAAAGTTTCATAAAAAGAAAGACAAAATACAAGGTAATAAAAGAAAACAGACCCTGATTTGAACAAATGCAGAATCAATCTAAAACATTCTGAGCATGAAACGATCATTTGGTAAGTGTCCAAATATTAAAAAGAGCTTTAAAGTAGCTCTAAGTAATATGGTCTATGGACATATGATTTCTTTTTAGAATAAGTCAGCAGCAAAACTAAATCTAAACATGTATGCATAGATAAATTTAAATGATTTTTTTTCCCTAGTCTTCATGATGCAGTCAGCCTCAGCATCCACATTCCCTTCTCTGTCTGACAGTTCTTGCTCCTGATGTAACAAATATGAGCATACCTCCTGGGAGCACACTTGGCATTGGAGTTTGCCAATTAGAATGGTCAGAGTGAAATTTCACAAGAGACTATGTACTTTGAAGGTAATTCAGATGAGAATATTGTTGGGAATTGGGTTCATTCCTTTTTCAGATGAATGATTTTTTTATATAACACTGATCTGTCCCTTGTTCCCTGCTCTTTATTCTATATCTGCCAATGTCATCTGCTTACCGGTAAGAAAAAATCAATTTCAGCAACACAGGGAGAGTGATTCTCAGGCTACCATAAAGCATAACCTAAGTCGACACTGTCATAAGTGGTATAAACAAAGTCGTAAGTTCAAGTTGTGATCATTCCTGTGTTCACATGAATGAGCAGTACATTGTGCTTCTGGAGCATGTCTTTAATACAATTTCTCAAACTAATTTTGCAGCAATTACCAAATTATAACGCCTATGTGACCCAAGCAATTCTCAGTAATCCCACTTAACTGAACAGTAAACTTCACGTTTTTAGAGTTTACTTAGAAGATTATTGTTTGAAATATAATATTTTAATCACTTTTATTAACTTAATAAAATGTAATTTGTTTTATCATTTGAAATTTAAACATTAGTAGAAATTTAAATGTAAAAGTATATAACTTTAGGAAGGATTGAACCTGTTACAGCTATTTAAAAACGGAACCTTCTAAAATTACAGAATGTTAAATTACCCTAGACAAACAGCTTCGTCACTTTCATCAGAGTTTGTGTCTGTTTTCAATAACAATAAAGAATTGGAACTTTGGTTGAGGAGTGCAGAAATGGAACTAAAGACAGACTGAATTTCAATATTACTAACGTACCATATATCTAAAAATTATTACGTTAAGTGGCATGGGGTATTAGATGTTATCTATTTATGTGCATGTATTCTTTTAAAAAACAGCAACAAATTAAACAATACTTTATCGTTGTCATTCAGTTTGCATTTGGAGAGAGGCAACAGAGTAGGCATTCCTATCCATTTTAGTCACTATAATACCCTAGACATGATCCTAACTAGTCAATGTAATATACGTTCACTAGAGCATGATGGCACAACTTTGATGAGAGTCTAAATTCAGAAAAGCAATGAACATCCTGATAGACTATTACTATAAAACATGTCACCATCTAGATTAAAACACTGTGGTCTCAGTTTAGCAGAAATAGAGGTAGAGCTGTGAACAGCTCAGTTACAGGGCATGCCAGAAACATTCAAAGAATCTAGAATGGAAAGTCATCTTCAGCATGAGGCTGCACTGCCAATTTTCTGAAATTTTTGCTTTTTATTGGCTTTAATTCCACACATTTTTTTAAAAAAATAACTGTAAGGAAATTTCTGACAGTTTCAAAAGAGTAGTTCTTTCTCTGCTTTTCAAGTGTCAGATGTACCTGTTGTGCTCTATGTAACAATAACAAAAATTCCAGTAAGTATAAAATCGAGTGGGTTTGATTCTTAACTGCCTTACTGCTTATGCAGCCGTTCAGGATCCAACCTAACACACAGATGAGTTCACAAGGTGTATGGTTCAAGTGAGATACATAATTCCATGGTCTAAATGTTTTATCACATCTTGCCTATGGTTTCCACATATGGCATTACTAGTGAATTAGGTGGAATGGAATAATACAGGCTCTAAAACAGAACACTCTCCAATATGCGTGTGGGGTTGATTATTGTTATGACTTTCATGGTCATCCTTTGGAAAAGTTGTAAATTTGCCCTGCAGGCAGGCTAGCTACTGGGTTTGCTGTAGTTCTACATTACTTCAAAAATGCTCTTGGGGCACATTCTGAACTAACCTATGCTAGTACCTCCTTGGGAAAACCTGCAATGTATTGTGTCCCTTGGTATTTTTTCCAGTCCATGCTTACTAAATGGATTTTCCTGGCACGCTCTGAAACCTTGTAGTGATGGTATCCAATACAGAAGACTGTTGAAGCCTTTCTGAGAAACACCCTGATGAATGCTGCAGCAATGTTGGGCCTGTCAGCAGCTGGAACTCTGCTGAACTGATGGTGTATACTGTGAGTGAATGGCATAACATGACAGGTCTTTTTTGGAACATTCCCAACAGCAGTGGGTGTAATCTCTTTGTAAACTAGCCTATATATGTAGCTGTTCAATATATGTATCCTAATGTGCCATGGATAAAAATGGATTAAATATAAGTAACTTCTTTCTTAATGAAAGATAATTCAGCTTCAGTAGCAGTGGCCTTCCATTTATATGCTATGGAGAGCTCAGAGAGAGAATTGTCCCTCAAGAACTCCTAATGATAAGGACAAAGCTGACACAAAGGTAATATTTCTGGTTGTCCTGGTTTCAGCTGGGATAGAGATATTTTTCTTCCTAGTAGCTGGTACAGTGCTGTGGTTTGGATTTAGAATGAGAATAATGTTGATAACACACCGATGTTTTAGTTGTTATTAAGTAGGCAAGGACTTTTCAGTAGCTCATGCTGTACCAGGTGCACAAGAAACTAGGAGGAGACACAACCAGGACAGCTGACCCAAACTGGCCAAAGGGGTATTTCATACCATATGACGTCATGCTCAATATATATTTTGGAGGAAGAAGGAGGAAGCGGGGGACATTCAGAGTAGTGGCTTTTGTCTTCCCAAGACAACAATAGGTGTGATGGAGCCCGACTTTCCTGGAGATGGCTGAACACCTGCCTGCTGATGAGAAGTAGTGAATTAATTCCTTATTTTGCATTGCTTGTGTGTGTGGCTTTTGCTTTACCTATTAAGCTGTCTTTATCTCAACCCACTTTTTTTTTTTTTACTTTTGCTCTTCTGATTCTCTTCCTCATAGGAAGGGATAGGGGAGTGAAAGAGTAGCTGCATGGTACTTAATTGCCAGCTGGCGTTAAACCACAACACTGGTTTTGCCAGGAATAACAAGAACTTCTGCATTAGTAATGGTGAAAGCAACTAAAATAAGCTGAGGCACAAATACATATTTCAAAGGATGAAAGTCCCATATCCATGCCAATCTTTGTTTATTTTGCCCCTTTCAGTCTACCTCCTCTGAATTTTTGACTCCAGACCTAGTTTCTCTTTAATCTTTTCTTTAAAAATACCTTTCCAAATTTTTGCAGGATCTTACACTATGAATAGGATAAAACTGTCATTTCAAATCCTTGGCTAAGGATTTTCTTTCACTTCAGAACAGTTACAGGAAGGATGGGCTTAACCCATTGCCTTCATCCTTATGAATCAGAGCAGGAACATCCAAACATGAAAGCAGACACCTGCATAGATTGCCTTGTGGCCCTCGAAGGAGGTCTTGCAGTCTAGATGCTCTCCCTGTATGCCAAGACAGTGTTTGTCTGCCTAAGGGTACTGAGCAGCCATGAGACCTGTTTCTGCCACTCCCTGATGTGGGCAGCTGGCAGGAGGAGCAGTGGGGTCGGTGTCTCTCTCCCCTCCCCTCCCCTCCCCTCCCCTCCCCTCCCCTCCCCTCCCCTCCCCTCCCCTCCCCTCCCCTCCCCTCCCCTCCCCTCCCCTCCCCTCCCCTCCCCTCCCCTCCCCTCCCCTCCTCTTCTCCACAGTCCTCTTCAGCTTAGATTTGCGTTCACTGTATGTACAACTAGGTTCTAAAAAAATGAACAGCCTGGTCATCATGAAAGTAATCACGCAGTCACGTGATTGCTTACTGATTTTCAAAACTTCATTCTCCCTACTTAAGACAAAACTGTGATGGGAATAGTTGTGCAGCTTTTACATGTAAACACCTGGCATTTATATAAAATCTTTGAAAAAAATTGTATATTACATTTTACATATTACATTTTACATATTATATATATTATATTATATATTATCACATATCATATATCATATGTATTATATATGATATATGATATGTGATATATATATATATACTATACTGTACTATACTATTAGATTTTGTATGGCTAGTTCTTTAGGGCAGATATGAGAAGATGGATGGCTACCTGACTTAATTTCCTAGAACACAATGAATTTCAGAGGTACTTATTTCCAGCCCTGGGGTATTATGTCAAAACTGAGGACTCTGAAGAAAGCTCTTTGTGGATCTCAGCAAGATTGGCAGGCATGGGTGGGACTTGCCTCAGCCACCTGTCCTCCTCTAAAGCCTACTCCACCTGGGACATAACTTCCAATGGAATTTGACATTTATGACCATCCACATTACAAAATACACAGGACCTAGACGAAACAGGTAACACTGAGAACATACCCCTATACCACGTTACCAATAATTTTTTTTCCTAACAGGAAGCTGACTTGACAACTTCTAATGGTACACTTGTTTTAAAGAGATATTAATGTCTTTATTAAGGAAAAATTAAATCAGAATTCTGTTAATTTCAGTGTTTGATTATGTTTTGTAAGATTTAATTCTTCCAAAGTTTAGATCTAAAATAGTAAAAAGGTTCAGATCTCTTAGTTCCTGAAAAGCGCAGGCATGGTTTGTATCAGAAGATCACTAACCACAGCGGTATCATACTTTTTTCGTCTTCATTAGAGACTATATTTTTTTTGGTTTGCCTATATTTCTGGACATTCTGTAGCATATGAACTTTTTTTTTATTGACTTACCCTTTTAAAGTTAAAAATAGCACACTTTTAACTGATATTTACAATGGCAACCTAGTGCTAATAAGTTATCACTTTTGATTTCTTTTGATAGTTCACCAAGCTCATAGCAAATCACAAGTGAATGCAGCAGGTTGTAGAAGAGCAAATCAAAGTTGACATGGGAGTAGTAGCAAGTATGATTTAGTAGCTATAAAAACAATACTAATACATGCTTCTTCATCTGATGTTATGGTCTGTTCAGCACGTCTTACCAAAGCAGAAAAGCAACAACCCCATGAAGAGAAACCCCATGAGTCTGCCTACAATGATAACTAGTAAAGATGATAATACTTCAAATTTGATGATGGACTATGTCTAGCTACATGAACACATGAAATCCTTTAAAATAAATGTCCTTGAGAGCTATGAATTTCATTAACCAAGACTATACATTTTAAATAACCTTCCAGTGGCTTCTATGAGACTTTGTTACACTTTAGTAAAAACCTGGTTTGTGCTTTGCCTAACTCAAACTTCATCATTCTTTGCTGCTTATTGCAGTACTTAAAAAATGCCCTCTAATTCGAAATTCTATATTTGCAGTGATTGAAGTGGCACTTTCTTGTCTTTCACTCTCTGAACAGTTTGCACTGTCATGAAACTGAAACTTGCCTTAGTCACAAATTAGATTTCTGCTTTTACTCTTCGTTTGTCCAAGTCATTAGTTCTCAGAATTAAACATCATTAGCTATGACAAACAGTAAACAATTGCTTCTGTGTATTGATTACATCGCAATATGTTACTATTAACTAAATGAGAGCATTTAAACTTACATCCCCAGTGCAATTATAGTCTGCTGAATGGTAGCATTTCAAAATCTGTTTGAGTTTTCAGGCCTAACTGATTGATCACAGATGTCTTACCTATTAAGAAAATGCAACAGCACTATATTAAAAATTAGTTTCTTGCTAAATACACCTGCAGTGTATCACCTCTTGTGATAAAATGATGACACCCTTGTCATCGGTCAGTTCAAGGACATCCAGGAAATTGTGAATACACAACAGAGCTTCCTTAGCATTTGGCTGGTGAGGAGCATTTGGAAATTCAATTAATTTTTAATCAGAAATAGGCCTTTTCACATTGACTTCTTCCATCGTCTGTATTTATTCTGTTCAAATTATTTTTTAATTAATTTTCTCTTTTTTCCCCTCAGGTCAGATGATATATACTCAAATCGTATTACATTCTGCTTCTTGTATCACACATTTCTTCAGTTGCTACAGGTTTGATGATTTCAACGAAGATTTGGGCGAAGAGAGAGAACAGGTAACATTAGTTTTCAATAGTTCACTTCTGCTGGTAAAGAAAGAAGAGGATATCCTGACTCTGAATCTGCAATTTGTTCAATAAAAAAGGGGCCATTTCTTCAGTAGCTTACCTAATAAGGACTGTATTTCACGTCTGGATATGTTTTGGTATTATGCCTGCAATTAGAAGTGTTAGTCTAAATCTCCAAATTTCCCATGATAATCCCAGTGAGCAGTTTAAGAAGAACATTAAGATAATTCAGTGTTTATAGGCAAACAGGAAAGGAGTCTGTTTGCTTCATCTCACTTGCCAGCTGGTGACAGTGAGAGGTAAATTGACTCTTATGTCTCCAAAATTAAAAATGTGTGAAAACTATGTTTGTTTTATTCTCATTAGTTCTTTCCCAAGGCTTATTCCCATTGAGTGTCTACATTAGTATTTTACTTGGGTCAGGAGTGCTCATTCAGTGTTCCTTCAGTACCCCCTCTTCATTATGTTTTGGTGCACATTAGGGAGGTGGCTCACAGCACTTGATCTGAATTCCCTTCGGATATAACTGAACCACAGTGAACTCTCCAGAATCTTACTTAATACTGGATGCACTCAACCTTCCTTCCCCAGCCAAACCAGCAGCAATTTGGTTCAGGCTCCAGAGGAAGTAAAAGCCTGAGCTATAGCCAGGCCAACAACTCCTTTTAGGAAACCCACAAGGAAGCAGAACATCACACTGAACACCGATAAGCTGTGGGGTACAGGGAGTCTCATGCATACCTTTCCCACTATACACAATTCAACTATGAGTCAACCACATTATTCTATAAATATGTCAGCCTGGGTGAGCCCATTTTGGGCTCTCTCTGCTAAATAAGCTGACTGTATGGCAATGGTTTTACTACTCACTGGTCAGTTGGTGAGCCCTATTTAAGTTTAATATTAATCATTTAGCTTAAGTAAATGCACACTAAATATAATTAATAATTTAGAGGTATAAGGTTTTATGATTTTTAATATACTCTCTGGTTCATATTACTTAGTAAGCTGGATTTGCTGAAGTCTTAAGCTGTAAAGTTCTGCTCGTATTTAACAAAAGCAACTACAAACTACACTGAACACTTTTAAGAGGTCTAGCTTGAACTTTGCTGGGAAGAATGGAACTGACTGGGGAAATAATGATTTCAGAGTTAACATGGAGATATTACAGACATTACAGACAGGCCACATCTGGAGTACTGCACCCAGTTCTGGGGTCCCTAGTTTAAGAAGGATAAGAAATTACTGGAGGGAGTCCAATAGGGAGCTACAAAGATGATTAGGGGCCAAGAACACCTTTCTTATAAGGAGAGACTGAGAGAGCTGGGTCTGTTCAGCCTGGAGAAGAGAAGGCTGAGGGGGGATTTTATAAATGTTTGTAAATATCTCAAGGGTGGGTGTCAAGAGGATGGGACCAGACTTCTTTCAGTGGTGCCCAGGGACAGGATGAGGGGCAATGGGCACAAACCGAAGCATAGGAGGTTCCATCTAAATATGAGGAGAAACTTCTCTACTTTAAGGGTGCCAAAGCACTGGAACAGGCTGCCAAGAGAGGTTGTGGAGTCTCCTTCTCTGGAAACATTCAAAACCCACCTGGACACATTCCTGTGCGATCTACTCCAGGTGAACCTGCTTTAGCAGGTGGGTTGAACTGAATGATTTCCAGAGGTCCCTTCCAACCCCAACCATTCTGTGATTGTGTGATTCTGTGATCTGCGAAACGGGGCCAGTTTTGCATTTCGCTAAGAAGATAATTATTTATTCAGACAAAACAGCACCTACAAGGCTATGGACCATAAACAATGTCTACAGCTAAACAAAACAAAGGCACATAAGAGATCAGTGAAAAAGATCCAATGAGAATCAAGAAGACCCTAAAGCGAAATATTGCTTTTGGACTGAGTCGTGTTAAGAATGGTCTGTAAAGATATAAAAGTCTATGGTTTTCCATACTCAGGTTGGACCACTGCACAGGTACCCAGCTTGAGCCAGCCCTCCTGCTATTCTACTCCATTATTATTATTATTTTATTTTTTTTCTGAGAATTTTTTTTCCTGAAAGTTTGCTCTGTGAATGGTTATCAGGCCTCCCCTGAAAGTTTGCCTTCGGAGCTCTTAAGTACAGATTCCAGAGCGAACAGTTATCTGGGAGAGAAGAATCCTGAAAGTTTGCTCCGTGAACAGGTATCAGGCTCCTGGAGAAAAGGTAAGCAGTGTTCAGTTTGGCATATTTCCTCCATGCGGTAAACAACAGAGTGAACCTGTCATCAAACTCTTTTAAGTTGCATTTTTCTTTCAGAAATCTAAACATTGTTCTGCAGTAAGCAGAATCTTAAATCATTCCTCCATGACAGGAGGCCAGTCCATCAAACCAGACAAGACTTGGCCTGAAATGTCCTTCTCCCCCTGCTTGAAATGCGTGTACGGTGGACATGTGGTGCTCAACAAGGGATGGTTTGCTCTCCAGGTCTGCTCACATTGCTACGTCTGACTGGGGAACAGAGACATAACTGCTACTTTTTCTTCTTTGTGCTTACCAAATGAGGTTGTTACGAAATGGGAACAAAATTGCCTGCAAACATGAACTCTGGAAAACATCAGTGTCTGCCATTCTACACAAATATACACGTAATGAAATGCAAATGTCTGTTCATAAAATTAGTGTGACTATGCATTGTTTGATATATGTTGGACTGATACTTTTGAAAGGTCAAGATTATAACTGTTATATGCACATTTTACTTTTCACTTAAGTGAACAACATTAAATCTGCTTGGGAAGAACAATCATCACCACCAGCTGCATTACCCCAGTTAAGACTGTTTTGCCACTGACTTTTTTTAGAAAATAATGTCATAGTCAGAAAGATGAGTATGTTTACCATACAACAACAGGAACATACTGACCTCTCCTAAATGGGTATAGCCTCATGGGAGCACTTTTGATGCCGGTTTTGTAAAAATGTCAGACAAAATGGTTTTATAGAGACAGCAGACCCCATCAACCCTCATATGTTATTTTTGAAAGTACTTGTATGCGCTTGTAAGATAAATGCAATAATAATGCAAGAGACGAATGAAGTATGCTGCATAAGATCTAGCTGGCTTTCTACATTGAAGATCAAAACAATGTATCCTGTTGCTGACATTTTTTAATTTTAATTTGAAATCTATCAAAATGTCTGAGACAGGATTATGACCTCTTTGACCTTGTTACCATTATAATATTGGAATGCTTGCAACTGAAACATTATGGTTTGATTCCAGCAATCAAACATAAAACATACACGGGGTCTTCCTTATTCTGTTATTACTTCAAACAAACTTGGCAGGCTTAGGTGTCTCTAGAGAGTAATCTATCCAAACATAATGCAATAGCTAAAACAGGAGGAATTAAACCCATCCTCAGGATGCCTATCTCTATCTTCTAGTTGAAAAGGGAGCATAGCTTGTACTATATGCTGAATAGTTGAATAACCATAATTCACTAAGAAAATTCCCATTCTCAGTGTCTACTTAAAATTTGTTTTACCTTAAAGATCTTCATATCAATGCTAACTTCTCTTTTCAAGTCCTAATTCTTTCCTCTTTTTTGCTTATTAGTGATGCACATATATAGTATCACTCCACTGACTTGAATAGGCATTAGGTCAGATTTCCATGTTCAGGTCAGTGCTGTTCACCATCAACCATTGGCTCTTCTTCCTTCACAGCCTCATCCTAGTAATTTACAGTTAGAATAAGCCCAAACCTCCTTAGCTAAATATCATTAACAAAGCTGTTTCATAATCTGACTGAGCTTCTAGGAAATGCTCGCATCAGCTGCACTCTGATCCTCAGATGAGACCAGTGTTAGTGAAGAACCAGGGTCTTCTGGGCCACTAGTGGACCATCAGGTAGCACTGCCTTTTACTGTATTATGATGTTCATTGCTCTGCTAATATCCTTGCAATACCGTAGGTACCAGTGATAAAGTGAAAAGGTAAAATCAGTGTAACCAGTGCTTCCTTGGGCACCAAACTAAACCTCGTTGTCCCACCTGCAATGCTAAACATTGAGATCACCTAATGATCATTTCACCATGGATGGGAATGAAGGTTTTCTGTGCTGCTTTGATACAAATGCACATTCTCATTTGTAACAGAATCAAAGGCAAAGAACCCTAATGGTTATCCGGTGGAATTTTTCTGGTTTGGATGTATGGTTTCAGCTACTCAGGGCATGTATTATGAAAGGTAGTGTATCCATCCCAAAACTATATCACCTTATTTCTGAATGTAGAGCAATTTCTTTTTTGCAAAGAGTTTGGGACATTTTTTTTCTTCCATTTTATGATTTCACAGATTTATTCAGCTCCTTTCAAATGCTGTATGGATACACATTTTATTCTTATACGAAGGTAAAACTAAAAGTTTATAGGATTTTAGCAATATCTGTTTTATTTAAAAAAAATGAAAGTTCATTTTGAAACAAAAGCAGAGAGCAATATTTTATTACTATTTCCACTAATGGAATAATCAATATAATTTATTCCTCTTGTTCTTTACTTTCACAAAGAAACATTAGGAAAAACTACTCTTTCAACTCTGTATGTACAGAAGGCAAGTCTGAGTACTGCTCATGTGTAGTATTTTAGTTAGAACAGTTATACTATGATTGTAAAGTAAGCTATTCTTAAATTACTTGAAAATATGTTCTCAAGTTCTGTATCCTGGTTTGGTTTTGTTTTTTGTTGTTTTTGTGTGTGTGTGTGTGTGTGATTTGGACGGGGGCTTTTTATTTATTGTGTTTTCGAGTAGTTTGTGTTTTGTTCTCCCTGAGATCTTCTCCAAAAATCACCAGAAGTTTAGACTTTAGAACAGAAAAATATTTCAGAGGAATCTCAGCTGCATCTGAAATAATAAGTCCTGAAGTGCCTCAGGTGCAGAATGAGTCTGTGCCCAGCCAGAGCTGTCCACTGCTCTGAATTTCAGAAGGCTTATTAGCTAGAATTCAGTTCTGTACCTAAGCAAGATTAATGTGTTTTTTCTACACTATGCTCGAGCTAGGAAACATTTCCAGCTCCAAACTGAAGGGTTTTCAGAGTAGTCTGAGCTTTATAAATTGTAGTAAACTACAAGTAAGGTTATGCAATCAGTTTCAGGGCATGAGTATTATCAGAATTTTTCCATCACCTGGGCTATCTCACCCCTCTTATTAGTTTTTCTTTAAGTGAAGACCCATCTACACAGTTAATCTATCAGGTATCCCACATCCCATAGATAATTATGTTTATAACAAACAACAACTCTATTTTCTCTGTTTGATTCCTCTCCAGCCTGCTGGCCTCAGCTCTTTAGTACTTGACACAGTAAATTCTAATTACAAACTTAACTCAGTAGAGCAGCAACTCCTGTTAGTCCCTGCACTAAATATTACCCATTTAAGATATCATCCTAGCCATGGTAATCTTGTGAATTTGATCAATATACTTAGCTCTGTTGTTTCACGTCTGCCCCAAAACAACCATTAACACACAAGTGCTGTGACATTCCTGAGTCCCAATATCAATCAAAAGCCAAATGCCACTGCTGGCACAGACCTTCATTTTAGGACTACAGGCTTTGTTCGATCTGTCAGTGAACCACAATGGTAACACTTGATGCTAATCCTAAAACAAATTCTGGCATTACTATGTAAACATAGTACAATCATGACCTTGATTAACCCAAGCAGTAATCACAGACATATATCTTATCTTTATTCAGTACTTTCTCAGTCATACTCTTCTTCCAGTGGCAGTTATCTGAATTTCAAGACTAAATGTTGGTGTTTTGGTTTTGTTTTTTTTTTACCTGATGCTAGCCTATTCTCATACAATCAAGCAATTAAGATAACCTCTAGTTAAATTCAGTTTGTTTTTTTAGAGACTGACTTTAAGTCTGACTCAAATGTAATCCTGCCTTCAACAAAGTCAACCAGCAGCCCTGTCTTTGGCAGAAATTGTGATACACTTATCTCTGTAGGCATTCGCTTCTACTTAGCCCAATATAACACAATAATTTCTATTCCCTCTAATCCTAAAGCCTAATGATAAACCTACATTTAATATAGTGGTTTATAGTAGCTCCACCTAACCCAGAATTTATCATAAAAAATTTCTAAAAGGACAAGCTCTGTGTGTCATGCAGAATTCATACTTAACATTAATTCTCCTACCTCAGCTGCCCCAAAGCCTGAGTACAAGCCTAAACATAGCCTTAACACAAGAAAACACTCACCCCTCTCAGTCTCAGAATCAATTCTAAACTGAAACTGACAGTAACAATCCAAGAGATAATCTGGTTCTTCAGCCTCTGGTGTACTTAATTGTAACTCTGGGTTAAAATAATTTCCTCCCTGTATTCTTCTCCTTCCAGGGATGATCTCGAAGTTCTCAAACCCCAGGATCAACCTTCCCTGTTCCAGGATTCCTCATTGTAGTTAGGCGTGCAAGATCTGCAGGCAGGAGCACAGGATTGTTCCTCACCTAACCCCAGCCATAATGAAAACCACTGTAATTCATTCTCCTCCTGAATTCTGTGTAGGGTATTTTCTCATGTCAGCAACAACCTTCATCGATCTTAGCAGGACCAAAATATGCAGCTGGGTCCGCTGTTCCAAATCTTACTGCAGCTGTAACAGTGGTAGCAGTCATCTCCTGCCAGCTCCTGGTCTGACAAAAAGTATTCAGGCATGTTCAGAGAAGTCAGTCACTGCACTAACATAGGTGGCTTAATGTTAAGTTTTGAGCTAGCGGCAGATTTTGCTGTATACTGTCACAGATAAAGGTTAAAACTAGAGTTAGGGGACAAGAGAGCAAGAAGGAACTAGGAGTTTTATTGCTCACTCCTGTGAAGCTGGGGCAGGAGTTCTCCACAAGTGAATGTTTTAAGACACTGTTAGGAGTTGATGGGTGGTGGCATTGTGATTTCATTAGGACTACGACTAGAAGTGACAGGATTTAAAGAAAAAAGTGTTTGTATATCATGCCAGATCCACAGGGTCAGGATGTAATATTTATATGCTTATAGCACCAGTCCCTTCCCTCAGCTCTTACAGACTCCAGGACGAACAACACTTTCTGCCCCTATGAGGAGCAACAATCATGAGAATCAGTTTTAATAATGAATTCTAGCAAAAATTCTGCATTATAGAACTAAAAAGGTTACTGGAGTCAGAAAGATGTGCTTTCAGTTTTTCAGTTTCAGAAAAGACCCAGTTAGCATGCATAAAGGCATGAGCCAAGCATATTTAAAACAGGTAGTAGTCAAGTTTATTTAATGAACAAACAGTAGTATCTGGATTGTCAAATTACAGCCTCCCACATAATTTCAGAACTCAATGAACCATTCCTCTGGTCAAATAGCTTCTCCTTGGTTGCTTCATATTTCTTTCCTGCAAAAGCTAAACTAATGTTGGACTCTGTTCATATTTGATATATAGAAGCATAATTCTTAGTCCTGAGCAATCTGCAGACACTGCTAGTCAGATGAGTTTTCCAAAATTTTCCCTGTTGGTTTTCCACTTATATCACTTTGTCTGAAAATGTTGTCAGAGGATGTAGGGACGCAACTAGGAAAGCTAGGGCCTCCTTAGAATTAAACCTGGCGAGAGGGGTCAAGGACAACAGAAAGAGCTTTTTCAAATACATGGCAGATAAAACTAACACTAGAAGCAATGCAGGCCCACTGATGTATGGTGTGGTGCCCTGGTGACAGAAGACACAGAGAAGGCAAAGTTACCGAATGCCTTCTTTGTCTCAGTCTACTCTGTCGGAAGCTGTCCTGAGGAGTCCCATACCGCTGAGGCCCCAGAGGAAGTCAGGACAATGAAGGAGTCTGCCTTAGTTGATGAGGACTGGGTTAGGGAGCAATTAAACAATCTGGACATCCATAAATCCATGGGTCCAGATGGGATGCACCCGCAGGTGCTGAGGGAGCTGGCTGAGGTCATTGCTAGACCACTCTCCATCATCTTTGCTAAGTTGTGGGAAATGGGAGAGGTACCTGAGGGCTGGAGGAAAGCAAATGTCACTCCAGTCTTCAAAAAGGGCAAGAAGGAGAAGCTGGGTAATATAGACTGGTCAGCCTCACCTCCATCCCTGGGAAAATAATGGAACAACTTATCCTTGGTGCCATCTCAGGGCACTTGAAGTATAAGAGAATCATTAGGAGCAGTCAACATGGCTCCACCAAGAGGAAGTTGTGCTTGACCAATCTCATAGTCTTTTATGAGGATGTAACGAGGTGGACAGATGATGGCAGAGCAGTGGATGTGGTCTACCTTGATTTCAGTAAAGAATTTGACACAGTCTCCCACAGCATCCTTGCTGCTAAACTGAGGAAGCGTGGTCTGGATGATTTGCTAGTGAGGTGGACTGTAAACTGGCTAAAGAAAAGAAGCCAGAGGGTCATGGTCAGTGGGGGAGAGTCTAGTTGAAGGCCTGCATCTAGTGGAGTGCCTCTAAGGTCAGTATTGGGACCATTATTATTCAATATATTTGTCAATGACTTGGATGAGGGAATAAAGTGTACTATCAGCAAGTTTGCTGATGACACCAAACTAGGAGGAGTGGCTGACAGGCCAGAAGGCTGTGCTGCCATCCAGAGACATGGACAGGCTGGAGAGTTAGGCGGGGAAAAAATTAATGAACTATAACAAGGGCAAGTGTACAGTCCTGCATCTGGGCAGGAACAACCCCAGGTTCCAGTATAAGTTGGGGAATGACCTATTAGAGAGCAGTGTAGGGGAAAGGGACCTGGAGGTCCTGGTGGACAGCAGGATGACCATGAGCCAGCACGGTGCCCTTGTGGCCAGGAAGGCCAATGGCATCCTGGGGTGTATTAGAATGGTGGTTAGTAGGTCGAGAGAGTTTCTCCTTCCCCTCTACTCTGTCCTGGTGAGACCGCATCTGGAATATTGTGTCCAGTTCTGGGCCCCTCAGTTCAAGAAGGACAGGGAACTGCTGGAGAGAGTCCAGCGCAGGGCAACGAAGATGATGAAGGGAGTGGAGCATCTCCCTTCTGAGGAAAGGCTGAGGGAGCTGGGTCTCTTTAGCTTGGAGAAGAGGACACTGGGGTGTGACCTCATTAATGTTTACAGATATGTAAGTGGTGAGTGTCACAAGAATGGAGCTAGGCTCTTTTCAGTGACAACCAATGACAGGACAAGGGGCAATGGGTGAAAACTGAAACACAAGAGGTTCCACTTAAGTATGAGAAGAAACTTCTCAGTGAGGGTAACAGAGCACTGGAACAGGCTGCCCAGGGTGGTTGTGGAATCTCCTTCTCTGGAGACATTCAAAACCCACCTGGACACATTCCTGTGTAACCTCATCTAGGTGTTTCTGCTCTGGCAGGGGTCTTGGACTAGATGATCTTTCGAGGTCCCTTCCAATCCCTAACATTCTGTGATTCTGTAATTTATATAGATAGCTATAAGAACGAAAATCTAGCTGCACACACCCATCAAGAAAGAAAACTTATAATTTTTCTATTTGACACACAAACAAAATCAAATATCTACACAGCTATCCAATTTACATGTGAATATATGTTTATACCTGTTCATCTCCTGAGCCATCACTGGCTAACATAACTTCTGACACTGGTTAGCTTGAAGGTTAGGGCCTCCACATATTAAACCTCATTCCCTCACAACCCCTGCTGTCATAAATGGAAAAGGAAAATCTAGTTCTTACTCAAATCTTGTCAGTGCCAACAATAAGACCTTGTCTGATCCTACCACATGTTCATTTGCTTGCCAAAGCAGAAAGGGACAATTACTGGTTTAAGATATGAAATTGTTTCTGGGTGAGGATTGGGCTAGTTTCATATATGCGGAGAGTTTAGGTCGCTGGGCTACACTAAATATCACAGTCAGGTTTGTGTGTTGAAAACATTCCAGAGAAAGAATAATGAAAAATACATGTTACGCAAGGCTGGTGAGAAGGCTCTGGCTGAGATGAATAAGTATCATATTACTGTCTGGACCAGGAAGCGTCCACGTGTCAGCAAAGCATATTAGAGTCAGAGTTTGAGGAAATAATGTTTAAATAAATAGTTTTACTGCTTAAACCATATTATTGTGCCTAAGATGATAGAAACTTACAGAAAAATTTTATGCATCATTCACAGTTTCTGGTTGAGGAAGATGTGGTTCAGTTTCAGTTTAAGGTTGAGGACATGAAAGACTAAATAGCTAGGATTACTGCTATGGTCAAACAAAGGTTTAGATTCATTAACAAAGATTATGATAACCTCTGCTGTAAGGGAAGAGATTAGAAGGAAAATATTTTGCTTCTTGACAGAAGCAAGGTACAAGACCTGCAGGGTTGGGCTGAGCTGCACTGGTGTAGTTACAACTTGAAGGGTAGTCCTGAACCAGAAAGGATTTCTGGAGTACAAATAAGCAAAGGATGGTACTTGGTGTTCAGAGATAGATAAGAGTTTAGGAGTTAAGTTTGGTTTTGCATCCTTTTAAATTTACAGGGTTAAGAGTCTGGGTGTCAGCAGGGGCTGAGATTATGATTTAAGGATCTAGCTTGTATTGGTGTAACTGGACTATGGAATACCATGGAGCAGGTCTCAGGCTGAAAGCAGCAGTTGATCAGTCACATTAATTTCTAGATCCTCTCAAGCTGCTAATACTAGGATTAGGGACATCAACAGGAGCAAATAATTTAAAATCAGTTATGAGTTTTAGGGGTATGGTAGTAACCTCTGGAAAATTGTAGACTGATTATGTTTAAAGTTGCATCATGATTAAAGCTGCATCATGAGTGAGGCTCAGATTAAAGGCAAAAGAACTCAGCCTCCTGTTGGGAAGTGCAAAGACCTGAGTGCTCACATGAAACCTATTGTTAGAAAGGGCAAAAACTTGTGGCACAGTTCTGACAGCAGGTAGGATTTACTGCACCTCTGTGAGCAACTGAGTGTCATGTTGGTGTTAGACTGGGGGTGTCAAACTCATTTTCACGGGAGGCAACCTCAGCCTCGCTGTTGTCTTCAAAGAGTCAAATGTAATTTTAGAACTGTATAAGTGTAACTACTCCTACATTAACTACATCTACAGCTATCTGTGTTAGACTCAAGAATTAGGACTCAGCAGAACCTGAAATGCTTGGTTTCTTGCCTGTTCAAGTACAACAGGACAAGAGTAAGGGTTTGAAAAGATGTTATTGCCATTAACTAAGGGGCTAAATGAGGTCCTGTACTATAATGGTAGTTTGACTGTAGTGTGGATTATAGTTAGGCTTGGAGCCAAAAGTGTTTATATAGATAATACTCTATATTCTAATACTAGAATGAGAGTTAGTGACAACAAGAAGGAAGGGGCATGGGCGCCACAAAACTGTGACAGTAAATCGAGCATTAGGGACTCATTTTGGAGGGTCAGGAACTGATGAATGGGTTAGACTAACTGCTGGTCCTGACTGGGTGTGGACAACTGTCAGTAAGCTGAATATTTTGTTATCATTCCCAGGGTAATAGCAGTCAGTGTGTTGCATGAATCAGTCTGTTTCTATGTGTATGTATATTTAAATATATATATATATATATATATATATGTATAGTAAATGTATGAATACACACATGTATGTAGGTGTTCACAGTGAAATCTTAACTTAGCATTGAATCTAAGTTAGGTTTCAGGAACAGTTCCAAACAGAAGGATCTGAATCAGTGAGTATTGAAAATCTGTAAGTTCTTGAAGAAAGAAGTAGTTTTGAGGTGGACTGTGTTATTGAGTGTGGAAGTAGGACTCAAGCCAGCAGCCTTCCCAGAACATGGGCTTGTTGCTGAATTCTGAAAGTCCCACCATGTCTCTGAGATAAAAGCAGATTCTGCACACTTTGGAAGCCAAAGAGGTATCACCTGGCTCTGATGCTAAAGCTATACAGCATCCAGCTATAAACATGTATATGCAGCTGTAGATGCAATAAAATTAATCGTGACCTTTAGCCATAGCTAGAAACTTCTGTCCAACTGCACCATTCAACAAAACAGTGAATGCAAGTGCCAACTCAAACCTGCCCTACACATTACATCACCCTCAAACAGGTTTCTGCCCTTAACCTATATCTAATGCGAATCCTGACTCTAACCTCAGCTTAAGCCAGTGACAGCCTGAAAAACTGTAGCCACTCCAGCTCAGGAGGGCATACCTTGAGCAGTATTTCCACAGATCCACACATCGGTGTCCGAGCACCGTCTGCAGTGCATTGCTCTACTCAGATGGCACTGTCTCATAGGAGGAGGGGAGGGAGTAAACACAAATTCTTCTGAGTGCCTTGCTGCAAAGCCCAACTGTAGCCCTGCTTCAAATCATGTTAGAAAAGGCATCAAATCATATTTCCTTTCAGTCTTGGCTAAGTCATCCAAGAGGGAAAGAGTAGAAAGAGTTCAATTTCTACAGTATTCCATTCATTGACTTGTTTGTTGTTTCCTCTCTTCAACACACATATTGCAAAAATATATGCAGAAAAGAGGAGCATTTAGGTTATTTATTTCACTGAACACATCATTTTTGGGATATAAAAAGTAAGGCAGGATAAAAGAAGAGTTTTAAATTAATTAGTTCAGAGTTTTTCTTAAAAAAATGAGAATCAGATAGAAACAAGTAATTACTTCATTGGTTACATTGTTCTTTCTTGTTCACATATAAAAACAATTATGAAAAATTAAGATATTTTAGTATAATTACTACATTGATTCAATTTTTCTTGTTCTTTGTATTTAAAAAGAACATGACAGATAAGTTGCTACTGTAATCAATTTTAAGTTAATTCTGTGCTGGTAAATGAGGTCAGACTAATGGTCTTCATAATTGAAGTTTTCTGAAGTAGTGCTAGTTAAAAAATTGGGCCTATTACTTCCTCTACATAAACGTGGGAGTTTTTTTTGGTGTACACTGAAATATTTCATTTCATAGAATCATGGAATAGTTCAGGTTGGAAGAAACCTTCACAGCTCACCTAGTCCACCCCCACTGCACTGAGCAGGGACATCTTCAACTAGATCATGTTGCTCAGAGCCCCATCCAGCCTGGCCTGGAATGTTTCCAGGGATGAGGCATCCACCACTTCAACAGACAACCCATTCCAGTGTTTTACCACCCTCACTGTAAAAAAATTAACAACATTTATTTAGAAATGACACCATGATTCCTTATAAGACTGACAATTTAAATGCCATTTTACTATGTTCTCCCATCAGCTGGGTCCAGCTCTCTGGCTATGTATTTAAACATGTACACTAACAATTTTCCATTATTCTCATGATTATTAAACAAAATTTTGCTGGTGAAATGTGATATTTAGTAAGGAAGAGTCTCTCCAAACAGGACATATAATATGTAATTTCTTAGTCTTAAAGATGGAATTAAAAACATATTAGTGTAAGTGAAATGGAAACCAAAATATTCATAGGATTAGAGAAGCTGAATGGGAAAAAGCTTTTGAAATGAATTGTTATTATTGCCTTTGACACTTCCTATGGTAAACTGTGTTCCTATCTAATAAATGTGCTTGAGAAAAAAATCCCTAGTTCTGACTGAAAACCTATTTCCATTGAAGTCAGTGTATAGACTCTCATAGGCCACAAAGGGCCAAGACTTCATCTGTTCCTACCTGACTAATGCACTTAGGCAGGCAGAGGGTCCCAGTTTGAATAAACAGTACCACAGTGGTGCAGGTTCCTAAACTTGCCATTCCTCTGCCCATCTCCACTTCTGCTCTCTGCCTTAAAAGATACACATCTCTCCATGTATTATAAGACAGGGCCAATGCAAGCTCGTAACCTCAAATCAGATTTAAGAGTAAGAAACTCAATCAGAAAGAGGTGTCTGCTTTTCAAAATCTCTTATTAGCTGCCTTGGACAGCTATACTGGTTTCTTTGTCCTTTGTGGCAAGGGGGTCTCAGGACACAGACACCTGACCCACAGCTGTGGTTCCAAAAAGAATGGAAATCTACATCTCTCACGGGAACTTTCTTCTTTTTTTTTTTTTTTCTGGTTATGTTTTGTTCAAGTGCCCAGTATCAACTGAACTTAAGAAATAATTGCTTTTAGTATTTTAGACAAAGCGTTTCATTCTTTGAGGAGAAGGAGAAAGATTTACAGCACTGTAAATCTTATTTTCTGTCGTAATTTTGGAGCTGTTAAATAAAATTCATTACTTTTTGTTAGTTTAGTTTGTAGCTGGGAAGTGTTAATCAGAAAGTCAGTGCAACTATAGAAGCCCTTTTGCCACATGTAAGCACTTTTATCATTAAATGTGGACTCTAATTCTGTTTAAGTAAAAGACATCTTGGCAGCAGTTCCCATGCAGAGTTTGAAGAGAGTCCATCTTCCCCTGTAGTACTTTATGGCTCAAGAAAGCATTTCACAGATAAATCAATCAGCTGATATTCACTATTCTACAATGGAAAAGAACAGGGCTATAACAAAATATTACCAGTCTCAGGGCTAGATCCCACTTTTACATTTCTCAATAGCAATGCAGTTTTTCTCTAAGAATTTAAAATTATTTTGCAAATACATCATGACACCTGAGTATACAGACACAATCAAGTGAATGTTAGCAAGAAATGGACATAAGTTACCTTTAGTTGGATAAAAATGGCAAATATCCCATGATTAATCCTTATAGGCTTTTGCCATGTAGAAAAGCCAACCCAAAAGCACCACTCGGGAAAGTGGGCCCCAAACTACGTCTACTTAGAGCTTACTGGCCAGATTAATCCAGAACAAGCTGGAAAAATAAAGAAGCAATGGATGAATTTTGTGTGAACTGTCCCTGACTTCACACTTCCCTGGGGGAGGGAACCAGAAGACACAAAATGCCAGTAACAGACCCTAATTGGCCTTAGACGTAGAGAAAGTCAAAGACATTGCCCTGGGGCTGAGTGATGAGCAAGGTTATTTGCAGCCTGTGCCAACAATCTAATTCAGAGGTAATGAAATGTTGAAGCAGTGGTCTCTGGAGAGGGAAAGCACCCAGGGGTGGTTGAGTCTTCCGTGGCATCCTGTCCCCCTGGGGCAGGCCTAGACCTGTGACAAGAAGGTAGTTGCAGCTCAGTGGTAGTAATACAAGGCTTTAGTGCTTATATAGTGCTTTTATTTCTTTCAAAATCCTTATTCTCCTAGTTTTCAAGGTCACTTTCTCAATTACTTAAAAGAAATAAGGGCATAAACAATTACAAAATAACAAAGAAAAGAAAAATCTGTCATAAACATCAAGAAAGAGAAAAAAAATTGGAAAATTAATACAGCCTAATGCTTTAACAAATTGTAGACTGAGAAAATAAAAGCCCTCAATCCCTTCTAGAGCTGCAGCAAACATTTTTTCAGGTGGAGTCTTCACAAAGTTTTCAGAAGTGTTTGGTTCGTGAAACTATTATAATTCTTGTCCCATTAGCATCAATGGGAAATTCACAGTTTGTCCTGAAAAATTATGTAATGACTTTCCAAACTATGACATCAAGACAGATATTTAATGTTTTCAGGAAGAAAAAAACCCACACCTTTATTAAGTAGTTTTTGTTTTCATGTTATCCATAGGTGTATATATGTATACACACATACAGTTCAGTTAAAGTTATGAAAGATCATGGCAGTGTGTGAATGGGGAGGCTGTGAAATTAAGGTTATTAATAATAAATATGCTGGTTCCATTCGGAAAGGCGTGAAAGATGAGAATTCAGAATGACAATACAGGAATCATCTAGTTCAGTACAACTTCTTGGGACTTGAATGCCTGAAATGCCTTTGTTGAAAAGGAAGAAAAGAAAATGCCCATACATACGTTATCTCCATTGAGGTCAACTATAATCTCTGTGTCTCAAGTCTTAACTCCAATGTTCAGCAAACATGAAGAAAGAAAAAAGAAAAATAGAGGTGAGCTTAGATGGAGATTCTTAGGTTATATCAATCATTGTTCTTTCCTCATACCAATAGTATTTTCAGTTCTTCCACCCTGCATTAAGAAAAATAAGTAATTAAGAGGAAAAAAATATATATATTTGTGAAGAACTTCAATAGCAAAGACTGTTTATTGTGCCTATGAGACAAAGGCTATGCGATAGCCATACATACAAGGAAAATATAATGACAGAGATATTCAAAATAGCAGGTGGCATTGCAAATTTACGTGGCTCATAAAGCAGAATAAGTGGTGACAAAAAATTGAAAGATAGTAAGTAAAATTAGATACAGTGTTTAGAATTTCTTTCTTTCTAGAGGAAAATGCAATCATTGAGAGTCAAAGCTCAAAAACTTGGCATACAAGAAGTATTGAGCTTTATCTGAATAACAGCATCCATTCTGTGTTGATCAGGAAAAAGTATCAAGCATTAAACTCTCATCGTTTTTGTCATAAGCTAAAGAAGAAAACCATCCATAGCAATTTCTGTTACTAGGATAAATTTAGCCAACTGAATCCCAAACCACAAAATGGTTGTGGTCTGCATTGGTAAATAGTTCCTCATGAGAGAATAGTCACTGTAGGGTGAGCCAGCTGCTCTTAAGGGCACCTGTGGGGGGAGAAGGGAGGGAGGAAAATCCAAGCAGCTTTTCCTTGAAGCACAGAAAAACCATTGAGTGGAAATTCCCTTCCTGCCATTCTTCTTGCTTGCCTGTATGATCTGAACTTATCCCTGCAAACTGCAGATCGCATCATGTGCTCGGGCGCAGCGTGTGCATGGTGAGATTCTGCCACAATGTGCAGACAAGGAGAGGACTTGCTGTTGGGGCCAGAGCTGCAGGTAAGTGCAGGCTGCTTTACTTCAACAAGCACAAGCAAATAAAACAATGTATTCTGTCATTTATGACCCTCACCAAAATCATCATTGACTACACTCAAGCACAGATCAGCTATCTTAAAAGGAGGCATTTGGATTTCCCACTATGGATAAAGCACCAGATCTGATGCTTTGAGCGGAATTAATGAAACCCCTAAATCTCAGAACAGTTTTCTGATAGACTTAATGAATAGCTGCCAGCACAACTGGCACTAATTGGCATGCTTTTGGGTACCCTGGAGGGGAAAACTCCAAGTGGATAGTAGTCTCACACTTCTTTGATTTATAAATGTTCAGAGTCAGCCTGACACTTTGTTTCTGGGGCAGTACATTGATATTTATACTTTTGTTTCTGTGCTGTTTCTTGCTCCGTGCACATGCAGAGACCATAATGTCTCCAAAATGTCAATTTAGTGTTTTTCCAGAACACTCTATGGAAGGGTTTTAACAAAAGTGATCATGTGGGCAGGAAGGAAAAGGAAAAGCCTTCAAGTTATTTAAACAAAACAAAACAAAACAGAACAAAAACAAACAAACAAACAAAAATCCCTAACTTGCATATGACGCTTACAACCTTGATTTCATCACACATCACACTACACACTATCGTACCACTTTAAAGAAATGTTGACATTGTCAATTTTGCCCAGAGAAATTCTCATGAGGCTTTGCCACAGTCAGAAGTGCCTTGAGAGTGAGATTTAAGTGCAGGTTTTATTTTTCATGGGACGTTATTCATGTTAAGGATTCTCCCCAAATTTCTTATGTATGTGTCCAATATGCTTTTTGAAGACTAGCGTAATTCTTCTAATACAGATAACTGTGATGGGAAGATGTCACTTGAAGATGAGACATCGTGCTGGGTAACTTTATCGCTTTGCTTAGGTTAAAATGTTAATGATAATGTTCTTGTATTTAACAGAATGTGACCCAAATACTTATTTAGACTCACTCTGTTAACAGAATCTACATCAAAGGTTGCCATATTCTCAGACAGTCTCTCTTGGCCAGCCCAGCATCAGTTGCCACATAGCAGAAAATGACTCATCTTTAACATTGTGTTTGGCACTTCATTTGCTCTCATGGATTTTGGACAAAGTCTGGAAGTAATAAATTACACACACACAAAAACATAATAGTATCAGTAACAGCAGGTTCTATATACAGCTATATGTTTTCTGTTGATTATCTAATTATTGAGACCAAATATAATCTTTAAAACCATTCAAAATTGCAAAGAAATAATACTTTTCTATCATAATGTAATACTTTTAAAATGGAAAATTAAAATGCAAATGTAATAGACTAATATAATTGAATCAAAAGAAAATGAATTGTAATTACCTTCTTGGAACAAGGGTTTTGTAGGTGGCTGTATTCATCAGATGTCATATTAATACCTGTAATAAAATGCCTTATGAAGCTTTTTCAGCTAACAGAAAAGTTACAGAAGACTGCTGGAACCAAGTGTTAAAAGAATAAAATTATCTTTTTCATGGTTGAAGTCTGGCTGGATTAGAAAATGCTAGAAATAGTCATGTGAACTAGGGAGTGTGATTTTTTTTTTTTCTAGATTCCTGGAAATCCAACAAAGAAAAAAAGCTGAGGTATATTTTAAAAGATCTTAAAAACAAAGGCTTTTAAAAGGGATGTAAATTGGTCAGTGATATCCAGTGCTGTTAATCTGTGAAGGCAACCTATGAATGGCACGGTATCAATGACATGCTCAAGGAGGCATCAGCTACCTGGGAATTCCGTACACCAGATTAGATGCAGTAATATCTAAAGCCTGTCTGGATAAGGTGAACCACCATGCTTTGTTCCTTTGCGTATGTAAAAATGACCATATTTCAGGCATGGCTCTCTGTTTATTGCCACAAAGACATGGGTTTGCTGCATGTGAAACCCCTGGGTGGTGCCTTTCAGTGCTCTTCCCAGAGGACGGCACTGATGTCCTCTTCCTCCTCCTCCTCCTCCTCCTCCTCAGCCAAGGGTGACCCCAGCTGGCTCCTGGGGACCTCCCTGGCTCAGCCCATGTCTCTCTCACCAGGAGCAGAAAGTACACCCTTTTTCAAAGACTTCAGATTTAAGTTGGTGAAATTCAGGGCTATTCTGTAGCCAGATTTTCACTGGGTCTTGTTTCATTTTTACTCCTGCATAATGCATGAAATGGCACATAAGAAAGCAAGATATAATGAAAGCAGCAGCTATAAATAAACATGAAAACTTAGCCACATTTTTTTTAAAGGAAATCAGATAATGGAATCAGCTTCTCTTATGGAAAAAGCATTCTTGTATTTTCAAGCACTAGTCTTATGAATATTTTTGTGACAATACTTTGAATGTTTAGTACTTACAGCTACCATGTTTGAGGTACTGAAAAGATATTCTTGCTTAGAGATATTTTCGGAAGAAATCAGATGCTCTTATTGTTACCACTTACTGCAGCATCACCTGCTGAAAGACAAAGTGCTTTAAGATTTCAATTTACTTTAATGTTCAATTTTGTTTAATTCAGTTCCAGTGGATCAGGTCCTATCATTTCATAAGATCATTTCTTGCTTTCTGCTTGAACAAAACAATGAACTTAAAATGCTTTTAGTCATAACAGACACTGAATTAGGTTCCCTATTCAGTTTTTGCATATTGGCAACAGACAATTATATCTGGATTTAAAATACTTCTGAAAACATTCTTGACTGATCCAGTTTATTTAACACATATACATATATATAATGGTCTAACAAAACAATAATTTGCTCCATGGTTTTAGAACACTTTGGCCTGACAATGTCTCTTTAATTGCAGCAGCTGTAAAATTCTAAGATGCTTGGGTTTATTTTAGTTGACCAGATCCTGTGCTATATAGAATAATGGTTCATTAAATAAAAGCCTCCTAGGGAGGACATTGTCTAAAGCATAATGTTTCAGATTAGCTTTTCAAAGGAATTTGGAATAGTCAGAGCCACCTTTGATCCTGTTTAGTACACCAAAATGAGGATTCTGTATATCAAGTCTGCAAGCTAAATCCATGGCAAAGGAAATTGAATAAAATGGATTATTTCCTGTGTGAGGTCATTTGATAGATTTAGTTCTAAATGCTCTCTCTCGGGAACTGCATGGTATCCTAAAAGCTGGAGAACAGACGAGCAGGAAGATGTGAATAAGGCTGCCTGGTTAAATCCATCAAGAGCTGACAGAGTCCTTAACAAAGTCAGGTGGATTTTTCATAGAAGAGGAACAATAAGGCAAGCAAAGAAGCTGCTTTATTTTAAAGAGACTGCAGTTTTATCCAACTTCATTTAAAAGGTGTAATGCAGCACCCATGCTAACCCAAATCCTTTCAGTGCTCTCCCCAGATCGTGGGAGACTGTCACGGCCCATTCCATGATGGACTCATGATGACTCATATACCATGATCTCGAAGCATAAAATTAAGGCAACCAAAATGCCAAGGGGTTATAATTTAATCAAACAGTGTTACTTTATTATTTTGCCTGTAAAGCAGCATGCAATAGAGAGAGAGAGTAGAGAAAAAGGGAAAGAAAAAAGGGGGAAAGAGGATTTTAATTACCACCAACGAGTCCCAAAGGCGCCCCTCTGGTCTCCAGTCCTGTAGAGTCCTGCCGGTCCTCTGTCATGATCCAGGATCCTCTGGTGAGAAGATCTTAATATTGTCCAGTCGGGAGTCATCTTTTATGCTTCTTCACCCTACCTCGCTCCCATTGTTTGAGGCCAATCTCTGCCTTTGTTTCACAATCCATGCTTAACTGCGCAGGCCAAAAACGTCCCCACTTTGCTTGCCAGGACCCATCTGTGCCTGCGTCGCCTCACGTTCAGCAGTCTCTTTCTGGTCCATTGGGTGACCTCAGGACCCTTGGCGAGCTTCTGGGCATGCTCTTCTTTCACAGTATCACAGTATGTTTGGGATTGGAAGGGACCTCAAAAGATCATCTAGTCCAATCCCCCTGCTGGAGCAGGAACGCCTAGGTGAGGTCACACAGGAACATGTCCAGGCAGGTTTTGAATGTCTGCAGAGAAGGAGACTCCACAACCTCCCTGGGCAGCCTGTTCCAGTGCTCTGTCACCCTCACTGAGAAGAAGTTATTTCTCAAATTTAAGCAGAACCTCTTGTGTTCCAGCTTGATCCCATTACCCCTTGTCCTATCATTGTTTGCCACCGAGAAGAGCCTGGCTCCATCCTCATGGCACTCACCCTTTATATATTTATAAACATTAATGAGGTCCCCCCTTAGTCTCCTCTTCTCCAAACTAAAGAGACCCAGCTCCCTCAGCCTTTCTTCGTAAGGGAGGTGCTCCACTCCCTTAATCATCTTCGTTGCCCTACGCTGGACACTCTCCAGCAGTTCCCTGTTCTTCTTGAATGAGGGGCTCAGAACTGGACACAATATTCCAGATGTGGTCTCACCAGGGCGGAGTAGAGGGGAAGGAGGACCTCTCTCGATCTACTAGCCACCCCCCTTCTAATACACCCCAGGATGCCATTGGCCTTCCTGGCCACAAGGGCACAGTGCTGGCTCATGGTCATCCTGTTGTCCACCAGGACCCCCAGGTCCCTTTCCTCTACACTGCTCTCTAATATGTAATTTCCCAACCTATACTGGAACCTGGGGTTGTTCCTGCCCAGATGCAGGACTCTACACTTGCCCTTGTTAAATTTCTTTAGGTTATTCCCCGCCCAACTCTCCAGCCTGTCCAGGTCCCGCTGGATGGCAGCACAGCCTTCTGGCGTGTCAGCCACACCTCCCAGCTTAGTGTCATCAGCAAACTTGCTGATAGTACACTCTATTCCCTTGTCTAAATCGTTAATGAATATATTGAATAATATTGGCCCCAGTACTGACCCCTGAGGCACTCCACTAGATACTGGCCTCCAACTAGACTCAGCACTGTTGACTACCACTCTCTGGCTTCTCTCCTTAAGCCAGTTTGCAACCCACCTCACTACTCTATTGTCTAGACCACACCTCCTCAACTTAGCTGTGAGGATGCTGTGGGAGACTGTGTCAAAGGCTTTACTGAAGTCAAGGTAGACCACATCCACCGCTCTGCCATCATCCATCCACCTTGTTACATTCTCATAAAAGGCTATGAGGTTGGTCAAGCATGACTTACCCTTGGTAAAGCCATGCTGACTGCCCCTAATAACCCTCTTATCCTTGATATGCCTTGAGATGGCTCCAAGGATAAGCTGTTCCATTACTTTCCCAGGGACAGAGGTGAGGCTGACCGGTCTATAATTACCCGGGTCCTCCTTCTTGCCCTTTTTGAAGACTGGAGTGACATTTGCTTTCCTCCAATCCTTGGGCACCTCCCCCGTTTCCCAAGACTTGGCAAAGATGTTGGAGAGCGGTCCAGCAATGACTTCAGCCAGCTCCCTCAGCACCCGCGGATGCATCCCATCTGGACCCATGGATTTATGGATGTCCAGACTATTTAATTGCTCCCTAACCCAGTCCTCATGGACTAAAGCAAACTCCTCCATTGACCTGGCTTCATCCGGCGTCTCAGGGGTACAGGGCTCCCCAGGACAGCCTCCGGCAGAGTAGACAGAGACAAAGAAGGCATTCAGTAGTTCTGCCTTCTCTGTATCTTCCGCCACCAGGGCACCCACCCCATTCATCAGTGGGCCTACATTGCCTCTGGTATTAGTTTTATCTGCTATGTATTTGAAAAAGTTCTTTTTGCTGTCCTTGACCCCTCTCGCCAGCTGTAATTCTAAGGAGGCCTTGGCTATCCTAGCTGTCTTCCTACATCCTCTAACAGCAGCCCTATATTCTTCCCAAGTGGCCAGCCCCTGCTTCCACGACCTGTAAACTCTCCTTTTCTCCTTTCTTTGTTGGCCTGTGTAACAGGGAGGGGGTGGGGAGCATGTTTGGCTGAAGCAGCAGGTGAAAATCCTTCTTCTGGACAGTGGCTATTGTCCCCAGGTTGGAGAGACCCATATAACACAGTTCCTTTCAGGAAGTGGGGGCAAGCTTGGCTGAGGCAGCAGGGGAAGTCCACACAGCAGCTATTGTTACCAGTAGCCCTGGGGTTGGAGAGACCTGTGCAACACAATTCTTCTCCTCAGGCCTCTCTTCAAGTCATTGTCCAATTCAAGTACCTGATGACGATGGTCAGGCACATACTGTCCTTTGGCCTGACTCTTACAGAGGCTCAAAGAAGGGATGTGTATTTTTGACAATTCTCTTTCACATTGTCAAAAGCCAGGTTAATCCATAAAGTTTTTGACCAGCTAGTGATACGGATATGTGATCTCAGGTTGCTCTTCTCTTCTAGTTCCCTGAGTTTTTTTCTCAGTCACATTCTCACCTACATTGGGAGGGGTTTTACATTTCTTTTGAAAGACATTATTTTTCTTCTACCAAATTATTTGTATCTATCAATATATTTGATTTGCCTGATTTATTTGGCAAAATCACAAGATGCTATTTCATTCTTTCATTATGCCTCAAATCTGGTGACTAAACAGGTCTGAAAAGTTGAAAATTAGCTCCTGATTTACTATGCTGCAGCCATATGTTTTAAAGGTCCAAATACATGCAATCTAATATATGCACTAACTCCTCAGAGGGAGCAGGGTGAGGGAGGAATGTTATAGAAATATTCTGTTAACAACATATCTGCTTACAGACATTTAGTCTGGATGTATTTTATCAAAAATTTTAGTAGATTCAAGAATTCAAGATTGATCTTAAACTTTATACTACTACTATGTTGTCTAAAATTCCTGGATGTGTAAACTCAGATTCAATACATTTGACAACCTTGAAAAAGGAAATAAAATTCTGTCAATTTCTGAAAGATTGTTAAAAATAGGACTTTAATAGCACAACATAAACCACTTTCACATAAAATTAAGATTTTTTTTTCTTTAAAATGAAAACAATTCAGGATAAATATACTTGGAGGGAAAAAAATGCATCCATATCTAGCAATAAAAATGAGGTTTATACTTCTCATTTTAAAGTGAACATAACTTTCCCACACATAGAAGTCATCTCTATCTATTCAATGCAAAACAAAGTGTTTCCTGACCATCAGAGCAGCCCTATCTTGTGCCTTTCTTTTTATTCAAATACACATTTCTGTAGTTCCGTGTTTACTCACCATTTCATCAATGTTACTGATGATTTGTCTGCTAGTTACTTCAAGAGACCTCCACATTTCCATTCCAATATCCTTTATCTCATCACCATGGGAACCACTGTCTTTTTATCCTTCAGGAATATTATGTTTTAGAAAAGTCTTCATCCTTGTAATGGAAATTTGCAGGTGAGAACAGCTTCAATGTGTATTCTTAACTTATGGACAGTTTTACTACTTCTGGTGATTAATCATCTCTGTTATGTCTACACTTTAGTCATGGATACCGTTGCACTTTCTAGAAATGCAATCACAGTGGCCAATTGAATACTCATTATAGTTTCAGCACTGGAAAGGCTGAATCTACAGCAGCAGCAATGGACTTCACAGGCATTAGAAAAGCTGCTCAATAAGTCTCAGCAGCTGAAGCAGCTGTTATTACTATCCAATCTTGAAAATTTTAGATCTGCTTTGGGTATGCCTATGTAATCTGCAGCTACTATAAGTTCTCTACTGCAGATGTTATTCTGGCAGCCATCTCTGTATTTTTCTCATTTAGTAGTTTGGATTGATAAACACTGGGGGAAACAGGTAAAAAATCTAGGAGGAGAGCTGGAGCATTAAAATATGTCAATATAGAATTCATGTTAAAAAGAAGAACAGTGGAAGGCAGATAAATACCATTTTTAAGGCTTAAAAGAAATTTTAAATTACCCTGAAGGATAAATAGAAGAAAGACAAGTGTATTCCCAGATCAAATTGTTCTGGATTGGGTTTCCCTCTCCTTCTCACATGCTGGTTGTACGATGCCAGGACTTACAATGTCTCAGAGGCCATAACAGTAAATAAACTACAGTGAATTTGGGAAAAGATAGCTTAATATTTTCCTGCTCCCTTGAGGGAAACCTAGGCTTTCAAGTCCATGACCTACAACTTTCAGATAACATGTTGGTATCATCTCATTGTAAAAGAAACTTGGCTTCCTCATGGATTTGTTAAGTGTTTGTTTTTTAGCAAAATGCCACAGTTTCTCTGTCTTGTGAGAGAAGGGATGAAAGAAGGAGAGAACTCTTTCCTAATCAGGTAAATTTGCCATTCTGGTTTCTGGTGACCCTCAGCTTCCTGCTGAACTCAGTGATGCACATAACTTCCATCTCTGTGCTGGAGTAGAAGGAAATTATGAGTTTGGTTCCAAATCTCAGGTGGCCAAAACATTCAAAACACCTGTTTTCTATGTGCAGGCACACAGTGAAATACAGACTTGACTTCTAACTGGACCCTCCGAAGTTCTACAATAACATAACTCTTAACAGTTCATCGCATGGCAGTCACGTACAGCCCACCCTTGGCAATAATCACATTTCCCATTGTGTTACTACAAATCTCCTGTTAAAGCTTTTTGGTCCCTAATATCTGTGACACTAGGCCTTAGACAATATGAGGATCATGATTAATCTCCCTTCTTCAGTTCTCCATGTTGTTTTCATGGCCTTCCCAGTGTCAACCATCAGACACACAGACCTAGGTCTATAACCTTAGAAACAGAGGCGCAACTTAGAAATTTAGGTGGGATATTTTTCAGTTGGTATTTAACAATTTGGTACATTAGTGTCCATATCAAAATAAAGTCCTCAGACTCCATTTCGTGTTTCAGAGCCTCTGCCTGTTATGCGGTGGGCAGAGCATTTAAGTAATCAGTCTGGTCAGTTTTGGATTTACGGACATAATTCAAAATTACTTTGATTTACTGATTCCCCTTTTGTTTCCTGGCCCCTGCAAATTCAGAGAGCAAGTTTAGATCTGTGATTCATCAGATGTTACTCATAAGCTTCTGAAAAAGTACATTACAAGAAGCTATTAAAGAATGTATGTTGTCATGATATGAAAGACAAGGTACTGCGAGGGAATAGGAAAAGCTAAAGACAGAAAACAAAGTAGAAAAAAAAGGTCAGTTTTCAGTAAAACGGTACCAGTGAGGTGTGATCACAGACATGAGTGCAGCAATGCTCACGAGTTAGAGAAGGGAACAGAGAGAAAGGCGACACCAGTCCTGCACCTCAGGGCTAGGGACAACCTTCAGCTGCTTTCGCTAGATCTTGTAAAGAGCATGAAGGAAGCTGCGGTTTAATATTGATAAATGTAAGACAGTCATTGAACTTACCCCAGTACTTTGGTGGGGTCTAATTTAACTAACCTCTCAGCTAAATATAAAGGACCATTTGATGTTCAGAATAAACCCCAGCCCAGTTTTGGCTGTGACAATAAAAGCACATGCATCTTCCTACGAGTAGGTCGCATGTGTTTGACAAGTGTGGTGCAAAGTAGCTGTGCCAGATCCTCAGGAAGCAGACACAAACTTACTGTGAGATTTGAAGGTGCTCACAGAGCTGTAACTTATCGTTCCCTCTCTAGTGGACTGTGTCACACGTTATACCATGTTTGACTGTATCTGATGTTTCACAGTTCCCCTCCTTTCCCTCCTCCCTGTCTAACTGCATCAGACTCTAGGAAAGTCTGGAAACACAGACTGATATTCTTCACAATTAAAAGTTTTCAAAACCATAACAGAATATTAAAAACCATGACACTGAGCATCCTAAAAGATATTTTGACCTGCAGTCTTGTAGTATCACTGAGAGCACAGCTAGCGCACATCCACTACCCACACTGCTTCCTTTTCCCAGCCTCAGGTTTACCCTGTAAAGCATATGCAAGACCACCCACCCATGCCATATGTGTTGCACTGAGGTTTGATGCAGGCCAGCAGGGACAGAGGGGGCTCCCCAGAGAGTGACACTGGCACAGAAAGTGTGAGGGATTTTGGGAAGAGGCGGGATGGTGTGTGAGGGGTGATCTGGCTTTGGGAGGGTATGACCGAGCTCAGGTCCTGCAGGCAGCCTCTGGGGGGAAGGAGTGCCAGTCTGGGGAGTTTTGGAAAGGATTATGGGCTTTCAAGGTAGTAGCAGGTGATGGGATGGAATGTTGTTCATCCAGCTGTCAATCACACATTCATAAAATTATATTACCAGAAGTCACCATGAACATTTCTGCATCTGTGTAATTAATTTGTTGTGTGTATAATCTTAATTTCATCAAGAACTTGTATGTAAACTTCACCCGTCATTCCTTCACCAAGTAAAGAGTGAAAAACAAAACCCCTCATTTTCATAAAAATTGATACAATACGCAACCTGAGGTATGAAGTATTGAAACTTAAGCATATATCTTCCAGAATAACTAAACACGTGCACAGTTGGTGCTTGTTCCAGTTAACATTTCCCTTAGGCAAGCAAAGGTCAGGGAAACCTCAAACATTATGAAACAACTTTTCTAGACAAAAACACTTAACTTCCTAGATTCAATTTTAAAATCTGTTTTTGTGGACTGTAGAAGAGCTTTCTCTCCGTAAAGTGTTCTTTTTTTTCACAATTATAGGAGGAATTCTTTGAACTAAAATTACTATTCCTTGTAGAAGATCTCGTTCACTAACTACCCTTCCTTGATTCAATCTTGAAATGCTTTTAAATCCCGTCTGTGAAATGTTTTCCCCCCCTTCTATACCGTTATTTAAATGAACTCTGCAACTTCCGAGTACAAATCGATGAGAGACTTAGCTGCATTACAGAAGAGATGGCAGAACAAAATGCCTATCTAATACACTAAGTGCAGCAAGATACTCTCCTTGAACCAGCAAATTTTCCTTTGTTCCTTGTTCCACCTGATCAGGCAAATGCCTCTGTTCATGTTATGTATTAGTTACTCTGTCTCACTGATCATAAAGTTGGCTTTCTTGTGTCACTACAACTGACAGGGAGGGTGTAAGTGTATGAATGTGTGGGTATATACACATGGATGTCTATCTAAGTGTACATATAGATGTTTGTGAATATATACATTTGTTATACATTATGATCACTAAGGACATTTACGTACCAGATTTCATTGGAAATTCCCTGTAAAGGACAGCCTTGTTGGTACTCAAGCAGAGACATTAGCTGGTGTCAGAGAAGCAGAATAACCATGAGATAAAAAGCCTTGCCCCAGTGAGAAGGGCTCACTAGCTCCAGTGCAGCACTGTTTTGACGTGACTGTGACATTTCCATTCCCAAAGCTAATTTCCTTTTGAAGCACATGTGGTGTGTGGACTACACACTCATGATGAGAGCAGACCCAAGACTTTGTCTGAGGCAGCCCCACAGCAGGGTGTGTTTCTTCTCCCATCCTGGGGCGGGCTCTTTGCACAATTCAGGTAGCAAATACAGTCCAGAGAGAAAACAAATGAAGGAAAGGAGAGGTGAGAAAAGAGACAGAACACTTTTCTGCAGGTTTATGTGAAATAATCGGTGGGAGAGAAAGAAAGAAAGAAAGAAAGTAAGAAGTCAGTAATCCACTTTTTCCTTCAGACAGAGGAATAGCAGGGGGAATGTATTGGAGTAAGAAATCTCTCCCAATGCGAAGCAATGGCACATCTCCCTGTATTCAAACAAACCTTTAGATTGATTACGTGCTGAGAATAATAAGTTATATTGCAGATGTAGAGAAAAATGTTTATTTCAATGCCCAAAGTGATTTCTGTGTCCCCAAACACTGTGAGAACTGTCAGATATCACCAGAATGACTTCTCAGTATAATTTGTCTTGGACTGAACCTGTCTGTGATTGTAGGCAGCACTCCAAATACTGCACACACTGCACACAGCTTCGTATTATGTGCAAATCTTTTTGGTGTTTTGTTTTGTTTTTTTTTTTAATCACTTAATTAAATTGAGTCATTTGCAATTGTTTTGGGAAGATAAAAGCTACTGCACCTGAGCAAAACAGTACTGAATGCAATTATAATAGTTATTACCAGCCTTCATTTGTCACCGATTACATCAGCATCTGTGTGTTCACAGAACCAGAGTGTCCCCACATGGACTTCTCTGGGAGTGACGTATCGAGGCCATAGGTCTTGCTGCCTTTCTTCCCTGTTCCCCAATTGGCTTCCACAGGTTTGGCTGAGGGCCATCTCCACCCTGTTCTTCTTTTTTCACGAGCAGATTCCCTGTTTACTAAACCTTTCCCCAGAAAACACAGGGATATTGTGACCATGTGTGTTGTATGGAGGAAGAGAGTGAACTTGTCACCATGACCATCTGGTTCTACCAGCACGCAGAGCAGGGACTGACAAGAGTGGACTTCAGTAGTTTCCTTACCCGCATCCATCTCATGAAGTATGTACATCATTCTGGGACAAAATATAGATATTATCAGGACTTCAGTAGGGAGAAAAAGCCAGTGAGTGGTGAAAAGCTCTCACAGCCATATTTCTCATGTCCCATGAGGAGGCCTGTACACTGAGAGAATTGCTTTCCAAGCCCTGTTGTCAAGGTACCTTCCAATTAGTGATGTGAGCAGACAAAAGATAAGTAGGAAAGGAAAGACTGATTTGTTCATCTGGAGATACAGAAACAGAAAAAATAACACTGTCTTGGATGTCGAAGTGAAACAGATTATCATAGTGCAAGTGTCAAAATGGAGTCTGACAACGAGGCTTCAGCAGACACAGGGGCCAAGGACAGACTGTGACTGGGAGACAGAACGGGTTCTAATGTCAGCTTTTGGTTTTCTGACTCCTCTGGAACACATCTATACATCTGAGACTAAATTTGTTGAGGTTAGGTACAATCTCAGTCACAGATATATTTTTATGTTGCTTGGCTCTTCACTCTGTTACCTAAGAAACATGTCTGCTTTTCATATGCATATGCAGACTTTATTTTTTCATGTTTTTAGTTAAGGCAGAGTCTTTCATTGGTGGTCCCTGTGCTCTGCAAGGAGCAGCACATGCGGACACAGATATATTCTACTATATGTACCATCATTTTTGGGTGGTCATCAGGATTTTTCCTGTCATACTTAACACAAATTGTCATTCAGGTGCATAAAACTTGGATAAACTCATTAAAAACACAAGAGAAAAATCCTTGTTTGAGGTATCAATTGTGGATTTTCTTCAGCTTTTGCCAATAGGGTTAAACATTTAGGACTGCTGATCGGTTGCACTTAGGACTTTCAGCCATAAAAGTTTCATTCTCTTCTGGGCAAAATAATTAGTGTAGTCAGAATTTAGAAGAAGGTACTTCAAAGTTATTCTAAACAATTACTGCTAATTGTGTAGTTTTGTAATGTGTGTCTACTTCTGTCCTTAGTGATTTTACAGCTGCCCTAAAATCTGTTCTTTGTCAGAGAAGCATTTTCTTTGTTCTTGGTTACTGCAGAATTAGGCACTGGAAAGAACATCCTTTCAAATATCTTCCAAAAGAAACCTGTTTGGTGTCTTAAATAAATATCATGTAGTGGTAGGTAATGTCCTGTTTGTCTTAGTTTTCAACTGTAATTGCATACACTTAATTTTTAGAATAGCAATTAGTACTGATGATCGTTATAAAAATCTCCTAATATGATTATCCTGTAGGTCCCAACTGTATAGCTTAAGAAGCAGTTAGAAAACATTGAAAAAATCTTTAACTAGAAAATAGTGGTGTGTCAAAAACAACATAGCAGTTTTCAAAGTGCTTGGAAAATATTCCAAATTTGGTGTTAAAACTCCTGGAATTCCCCTCCACCCAATCGCCTCCATAGTGTTCATTAACTTAGTGGTAAAAGAGGAAATCTACAGTTTCACATTCCCAATTAATTCTGTCATTCAGATTAGGGTCTTGAACTTCGGTTTCCTCCATTGATGTCTGTTTAGTCTAGCTAAATCCAGGAGCAGCCTTTAGTTCTTGAATTTATATGATAAAGTGTCCCCAATGCCTTTAGGGCCATGATACAGTTTTGCTAGTAAGAAATCCCATTCACTTTTTCAGGAGACAAAAATCAAAGACTTTCTTGGCTGAAACTCTTTGTACATCAGCCATATGCCTTCATTGGAAAAAAAAAGATATGAGGAAAAAGAACAGGATGAACCATTACCTGCAGTTAACTTTGCATCACAAGAAAGCACCCACTTAAGTGTACTCTCCAGCCTTCTGTGAAATAAATGTCTATCCCAAGGGAAGTCCTCAGTATATCAATTTATAAGAAAAGTGGAAAGTCCTAATATGTCACAGAACTTACACATACTCATATGTCAGCTGAAAGCTCTAAACAGTAGGATCTTTAATTTGTACCTCTCTATTTGTCTGGGAGAAAATCTGTAAAATACTGTTTTGAGATAAGAACAGGAACAGTCTTGGTGTTAAAAATGTTCATTGAATACAAAAAAGTGCCCTAGTACTCCTGTTTTTAACACTATTCTTCTTCCCAAAATCCATCAATATATGGCTCCAGCACACACACACAAAAAAGTGTCATTACAACAACCAAATATCTTTGTGATCTTTGTCATTTACCATTAAAAATCTTCAGAATAAGGAAATGTTTCCCTCATTTCTTATGATGTCTTTTAATCTTTAAGAATCATGGAATCACAGGATGTTTGAGGTTGGGAAGGACCTCTGGAGGTCATCTGGTCTAACACACCTGCTCAAGCAGGGCCACATAGAGCTGGTTGTGCAGGACCATGTCTAGATAGGTTTTGAATGGATTACAAAACAGAATGATTTGCATAACTAATATATTACTTATTTTATTTTTAGTCCAGCAAAATATATGCATTTTTAATCTACTTGAACCTGTTATAAAATCTATGAAATATGGCAAAATGCTAAAGCTTTTGCTTATTGGCTCAATCTGAAGATAAATGCTATTTAAACTCATCTATAAGACCGAGGCCAAATTTGCATATTTAAATCCAAGAAAGTAAGCAGATTTGGAACAAAAAAAAAAAAAAAAAATCATTTTATACTGAGACTACCATTCAAAGCTAGCAGTGAACACTGAATGCTTATGAGAGAGAAAATATCAAATCCAAGCAGAAAGTTAGTCCATGATACTTGGCATCCTGCTTTTGGAATGGCATGGCCAGTGAAAAAATAGAGCTGCAGTGGAGCAATGGTTTGAAAATGAGAGGCTGAAATGTGCAACTGCCATTGGCATTTGTGATATTATTGCTGCAAATATTTCAGATATTCTTAACACATGTGGTCCATATGGGGCATTGTCTCATGCCAGTTAGATTCCATAAGGATTGACCAAAATTTAGGATGACAAAGCAATTGAGTTTGATAGATAGATAGATAGATAGATAGATAGATAGATAGATTTGCTGCTGGCAAAATTATTTTTAAACATTCGGAGATGCAGGAGATCAAGATGCACCTTTGCATGGCAGAGTTATGGTGAGTATGAAACAGCTGCAGAGTCCTCAAAGACTGAAGCCACTCCAAGACATTTGGGAGAGTTTGGAGAAGTAATTCTACTTAATGACAGCCTCATTTTCATGCTAGGAGAACTCTGTTATTGGGCAGTGACAAGGAAAATGAATGCTTATTTATATAGAAGGCACTATACATGTTAAAAAAAATGCAGAGCAAAAGATTTTGCCCTCTACATAGAAGGAGAAAGAAGAAGTGAAACAAAGATGAAGATGAAACAAAAGCGTACAAGTGACTCGAGCTGGAAAGTAATCTCAGTTGTCCTTGTTCCTCCTCTGCTGTTGACCTGGAGGTGACTGGTGGGACCCAAGACAGTATTCTTCTTTGCTGAAGCTGCTGGCAGTAATCACACACAATCTGTACAAAGCTGAAATAAAGCTTTTAATTAAACTAGAGAGAGATCAGATACAGGGCAGGCTGTTTCTGTTGCTGCTTTAGCTAGAAAAGATCTAAGAAATGCAAGGTGAGAGAGGGTGCAGAACTGAAAAACAGACAAAGTACATCCATTCCTCCGGGAGCTTTGAACTGTTCACAGCCTCTGTCCCACTTGATCCACCTCTGAGAAGATTAAGAGAAGCTGAACACCTTCTGGCCTGATTGCCCAAGTACCTGCCACCTCCACTGCCTTTTTGCTCCTATGGGCACCTGGCTTTTTTGAGAATCAGGCTACACTTGATGTACTAAAGTGTCTCAGAAGAGCAACCCTTTTTCAACTAATCTCTAGGATGGCTGGAGATCAGCTTCCCCTGGGCAGGAAAGTCAGAACTCTCTACAGTTATTCTGCGTGTGTGTAAATGCTCGTTCCTCTGCCCTTTGGGAACTATACTAGAGACAGCACTCCAAGGTACTTTGCTTTACCCTTGACATATCTTTATATAAATATTTGTAGCTAGTAATGACAGCAATGTCTCCTCTTCTTGGCACAAGTAGGGGTTAGGCAAATGGAAAAGTACTCCTTTTTCTAACATTTTGCATCTTTTCACATTCTTTCATGATGCCTGAAAAGGTTATAATCCTTCATTTGAGAACATTGTGCTAGACTGACAAAACATTAGGGCTGAAATTAGGACTATGTCTACCATTAAATTGCTGGTACTTGGAGCATGTAAAGTAAAATCTTTTGTTTGCATTTCAAATAATCTAAAAAGAACTGGCTCGTTAGTCACCCTTCAAATAATGAAGAAAATAATTTATTTTCTATTTGTTTGTTTTTCAGTGAGGAAAAATGACCTGCTCATTAATTGTTTGTTCATTTACTGTCATATAATATGGATCAATTTTTAGGAAATTAGTCTGTATTTCAATCTACAAAAAAATTTGGACATGCAAAATATAGGCAGTCAATTCTTTGAAGGTGACAAGGTGCAAATTAACTTTAATCCATCTTTGTTCTAGTACTCTTGGGGCCACTCAAAAGCCAAATGCCGGGGTTTTTAGTTAGAGAGGTGAACTGTGCGCATACTATTCCATAATTTTAAGCAGAGAGGCAGTTTGCTATTGTGCATTAGCATATATATTAGATTGAATCTATGCACAAGTTTTGCATTAGCCTGCATTGATTGCAACATGAAAGGGGCTAGTAATATAGTGCTACAATTCCAGTGTAAATGCAGTTATACCAGTGTACTGCTGTTTCATACTGATATAACTTGCCCACTTGTTCATACAAACCTTCCCAATATAAGAAACTTCTTACATTGCTAAGAGAGATGAAGAGGTGGAGGTTCATTTGTAGTCAAGTTTTAGTGTATGAAATTATGAACAACCTACCACAAAGCAAGCTAGACAGTGAATTTACAGAGTTAGGTCGTTTACTCAATTATTCATTAGCAAATGCAAATTCATGTTAAATTGCTTGCCTTTGAGTGAAAACAGCATTTGCTACCCCACAATACATTGTGAGTGAGGAGTCTGCCTAGGGCAGTTACTATAGATTAATGGCTTGTCTTAAATTCATACACCATAGCATGTTTTGCACATGTCAATGCCTCTACATTACAGTTTCTTTCTTATGTAAATTTAATAAAATTTAAAGAGAGAAGGGAATCATTACCTAGCTGATATAGGTAGGCTTTCCAGTCTTTGAATTACCTGTCAGCATATCAAGCCCATTCTCATCATTCATGGTACACTGGAAAAAATATTACAAGGTCTGTAATCTAGAGTCTGATTCCAAAATAAAACATCTTTCAGAAGCAGCCTTAGTGGATATTCAGTTGTGCCAGAGAAGTAAATAAATTGAGCTGGCATGCAGACACACAGGAGAGATCCTCTGCTCTTGTTAATTTTGCTCTTTAAAAAGCTGAAGGAGACACATTTATTTCCTAAGAAAGTCAGCACTTTATTTTCTCTTAAACTTTCACCAGCTTTCCTAATATGGCTTATTATATGAAAGAATTTGTTAGCCCACAACAGCCAAGCTAGGGAGTAATTAGCTTTTTTTTTTTTCTTTTTCCTGTGTTGAGCTGGTCAGATCTGGGCTAATAGATATAATGAGAGTAATCATGAGTCTGTATTTCAGTCTTGAGAGGTCTGCTGACAGCAAGAAGTGCCAGGATGGCAGCACTGCTGAGCTGCCCTGAACCACCACCAAGCCCAGGGCATAAACAGGGCCTGGGCAATTCCTCCCCTGAGGCCCAGTGCTGCTGCCAGAGGTTTCATTCAAGCCAGGCTCTTTCCACCAGTTTCAAGGCTCTAGTGTAAGAAAGTGTAACTGCAGCTTCTTTTTTTGCTGGTCTTTAACTTCCCTGAGGAACAGTAGAGGAAGAACATTTCCTGAAAACCAACAAGAGCAATAATGTAAATGTCACAGCTTGGAAAATAAATCATTTACTAACTCAGAATTTTAAATATGATGGCAAAAAACTCCCAACATGTGATTGAGAGTAAACAAACAAACAATTTCTAGTCCAATACATGGTTTTCCTTTATAAGACTTAAATTTCCTTACTTTCTCATTTTGAACCTGTCATTGAGCCAGAGTAGACAGTTTTGCAAATGTTTATTTCAGATCACAATGAGTAGCGCAGTAGAGCATAACAAGATTATGATACCTACATTCATAGATGTAGACTTCTATCAGAAGTGCTCATTGGATTTAAATTGATGTGATTGCATTTCGAGGTTGATATGTGTTCTAATTTTTCTTATTTTCAACAGCTGTACTTGTCTATAGGAAAAAAAAATTTCCATTCAGATACAGAGTTTTGAAGGTTTCAGCAGAAACTTGGTGCTCTGATTCACCATCTCTAAGCATTTCCATTTTAATTTTTTGTCAGTATTATATAAAGTCTGACTACTTAAAGAACAGGGTCTTCCCATCCTCCTTTGGCATAACACTGCTCAGACTGCATCTGGGACTATAGAAATGTTGCTAATGGAATTTTTACACAACTTTGATTTAGCAGCAATTTGGGATTTATTAATACTTTGTGGTAGATTACAAGGTTAAGTTGCATAATTACTAATAGCAATTAATCATCAGCTAATTTTACAGAGTGATTCAATATAAATTGTCATAATCGATCAAAATAGTGACTTAAGTAAAGAATAATAAGTTGCAAGGTTGACCCTAAACTTACAGCAGGCTTTTCTTAAGTAAAACACACACAAAAGGATAAATTAAAACACACAACAGACAGACAAAACACCTCTAAAATCAAATTACACACTCACACGTTAATCTATGATTAAAATTTCCCTTTCTCGGATTTTGTAAATTACTCACTTTTATGTGTCAACATTCACCAGCGGATGATCATCAAACCATGCAAAATTAGGCCTTTGAATCTTTGCAAAACTGTCAGTAGATGATCATTGAATCTACGTTAAATCTTCAAGATGATTGTTGAGTCCTCGAGAAATCATCCCTCAAAGGCATCCTGGTTCAGGGAGAGATATTGGGTCATAGCCTGCTGTGATCCAGGATTGCTCAAGGGATCTCACTTTAGAACCACTGTTTATAGGATCACAAGATAGTTGACCTTGGTCAGTATTTTTCCATTCCCATCACAACTCACATCAGACAGCCCTGGTACTTCCCAGACTGGGCAATGATCCAGTTGGTAGGAGTTCCAGGTGCAATCAGGGAGCCCCTCCCTGATTGTCCTGCCTCACTCTATGATCAAGACAAGAATAACGTTATCCTGCCTTGTGATCACCAAATGAGGAGCACCTGATTATCCCAAACCACTGCACCCTTTGGTCAAGACAAGAGCATTTGTTGCCTTGGCAGGAACATAATATTATCCTGTCTGATGATCACCAGGTGAGGAATGTCAGTTCATTTCTACTCACTGCATTTGTGATCAAAACAAGAACGCTTGCAACCAACGTGAGAACATGATGTTGGTTTGGCTTCAGATTGCCAGGTGGTCCCATGAGAGGTCTGTACCACCCCAAGAGAACATTTAAAAAAAATCAGGTTATAGTCTAAAATATAGAAACATACTGTATTTGGTTGTTGTTGTTCTTCTTCTTCTTCTTTTATATAGTTAGGGTGATAATGACTTAAGTGAATCAGGATTTTTAAGAAGGGTGATAACTTTTTGAATTACTACATACTAGGTTTGTAGGAAAAAGAACCACAGAGGAAAATAATAGATATTTTTTAGGTCTGAAATAGAAGTAGCAACTTCAAAGCAGTTCTAGACTGGAAATAACTCTTCTGAGTTTAATTTAATTATGCTACTCAATTAGACAATCCGACAGAAAAATGTGGATGACACCAGTCAGGAAAAAGGGTTGTTAGAAAAGTAAGACATGATAAGGTCATAAGCTCCTGCGGGATAAAAAGCAAAATTAGTAATTATCACCTATGGAACACTGAATTGCTTGGAAACAGCTTGGAAAAAACTGTATAAAACCGATATCTCTCAATTGCCTCCATGATTTTTAGTATCTTTGGAGGTCATTAGACTTTGAAATATATGTTCTGTGAATTTCTGCTGCAACAGTGACAAGAAGGGTTCTACACAAAATTTTTTATAAAAATCCAGTCAAGAAGGTTAAATTTGGATTACTTGATCTTATATCTAGTATCCACTGAAATCAATGGGAGGATTCTTGGTCACCAAAACCAGAGTTTATTGCCACTATTATTACTACTACTACTACTACTATTACCATGTAGACTGTAAGCTAACAATGGGACAAGAAGGGTCTTTCACTAAGATGGGGGCATATATTTTGTTTGGAGCCTTCACTAAGGTGAAACCAGTGAAGGTGATACAAATGCTCTCAGTGTGAATTTATTAAACAAAAGATGCCTTACAGTTACAAATTCAAACCCATGGTTACAATTGTTTACAAGAGCTCTCAGCCTAGCTAAATAACACTGTTTAAAAATTATAAAGGAAAATGGTTTGCAAACTCTAAGTAGTTCACCTCCCACGGTATCTCCAAAATGCAGGTAAATTAGCATTCATTTTTTTCAAATAGCAAACTGTGGCAGAAGGAGTAATTAAAACAACTGATTCCACAGAACTGTTGACTATTTCCACACTTTCTGCTCGAGAGGGATCTTCCCTGGGAAGGATTATAATATCTTAGACTTCTTTAATACCTCTCTAGCACTGCAAACTATAAAAGGGACCAGACCCTGAAGCACAAATCACGTATGAGGTCTTTTCATTACATGAGACTCTAGTTACCCAAATCTAACACAAATTCCCTCTCACAAATGCATCTTGGATAAAATCAAATAAGAATTCCCATGTAACTTCTTTCCCCTCCTAACATGAGCCAGAAGTTCATACAGGAATAATGGCAGCTGGAAGCCAACAAAGAGCACTTGTAACACAGTAAAACTGAGTCACTAAGGAGAGGTGGACTTTCAGGGAGAAGTTAGATCAAAATGTAATTAAAAGATTGGGAGCTGCCTTAAAGTGATTGCTTTCACTTTCTCAAGTTCAGCCTTGTGTGATGTTTTCCTTTCCCCAACTCAGCTCCCAGGAAGTCACACAAATAAAACCAAAATTTATTGAGTTACAGTTTTGTTGGTTAATTGGAGAATAAAGCAAACCCCAGGAATGTAGTTGTCTGAAATGTTTTGAAGCTGAGGACTTCAGAAGTTGATTACCACAACATCTAGGTGATCCTTGATGAGACAAATCATCCAATAGAGACTTCCTTTCTCAGATTTTGCAGATACTTCACATTTTGCTGGAGGTTAACTTGCACATCTTTCGCATAAATCCTGTTTTGTTTGTCACCACTGGCAACTCTCCCATCTCCTGTAGGCATCAGTATCACAAAGTTGGTGCTTTTTCTTTTTTTCAGCTTCTCTCTTAATTACTTTACCCCTCAGTATTCCCATTAAATCCTGCTCCTATTTCTCATCCATCTGAGAAATCCCATCATTCCTCTCTGTCCCTACCAGCAAAATATGTTCCCACAACATTTGCTTCTGTGCTGCAGCAGAAATGCTTCACTTAATAGTGTTGTCATTAAATCTAGCTCATACTCATTCCTCTCAGCAGAGGGATTTGATCCAGACTACTCTTTGCCTTCTCTCTCTCTGCAACTCAGACCCTGTTGCCTTCTGCCTTGGATGCGTCTGCTTTTTCAGCTGATGTCCATTTCTTTTCTCACCTCCCAAGGCAATCAATCCGTCAGGACTTCTCAGATCATTATACTATAAAAATACAGATAAATAATCAAACACATCCATGAATCAGTGGGAGGGTTGTATTGGGGTGCCTTTTGAACTCCATCACTGAACTCTTATAGCTCTTTACTTCTTCCCTCTCCTGTCTTTACACTCTCCCTTCTGTTTGGACTGCAGAGTACTGAATCGCCTGGACAATGACAGCAACAAAACACCTTTCTTTCATCGCATTTACATGCTGTATTTTCAGCCCCAGGGGTGTGTCAGGGACTGATCTTTTCTCCAGTTTTGCTACAGAGAAGCAGCTTTACCTGGCAAGTATTTCTCCTGTGCTCTCTGAATGTGCTTTAGGAGCATAAAAATGCTACATGCCCCGTTGATCAATGCACCACGCAAATTCTATGGAGTGAGACCCATTTTCAGGTCATCTTATCAGAGAGAGGGGCGGGAAAGAAGAGACAAAAGGCAAAAACTTCACAAGAGCCAGAACTCTAAGCTGCAATTCTTTGACTTCAGTGCTTCTTCAAACATCTTCTTCTATGACAGAGAAACAAATGTAGAATGTTAGAATAGAGTGATAAATTCTTCTTCCTAGTTTCTGTGAGTTTTACAATTCCCAATAATATATATATATCAGGTTTAGAATACTTTTCACCTTCAAAAGGTTGAATTAATTCCTATTATTTTTCTCTAGGAGCATTTTCTTCATGTATTTCCTCCATCTTCAAGCAAACTTTCTATATCACTACTTTTCATTAAGAGTCTTATCCCATTCTCATCAAAGTAAATAGAAAAATAGTGCTTGTGTCACAAATGAAGGAACAGGCACTTGGATTTCTGCTTCTCTTCTGGGATTTTTTTACTTAATTATTCCCTTTTTCTTTTGTGTTTCTGTCATCTCTGTTCCCATACCAGATTTTTACCTCCTTTGCTTAACTTGTTTCAGTACATCATTTGTTCTGCTTTCTATTCTGTTCATCCCCTTCCCCTTTATTTTCTTTAGATATTTTATTAGAGTTACGTGTCCAAATCAATCCTGTATCTCTTCTCCTTTTACTCATTATTTTTTCCTCCCTCCTCCTATATTTCTTCTATTACACCACATGTTAAAGATTCTTAGCCACATGTAGGAAAAGCATAATTTTCTGGAACTTTTTGGGTGAACTGAGTCAGACACAGAAGGAGTCTTTAGGCATATGAATAAATCTGTTTTGCCTCCAAACTATGCTTGTGAGTTATTTTTAAACTGTTTTTCTGAAAATACAGACCTCTGCGAAATTCAGTGGTGCCAGGAATGCTCATGAAAGCAAAACAAAACAAAACAAAACAAACAAATAAACAAAAAACCACCCACCACCTTAACCAACATCTCTGAAAAATGCTGTGGAGATAATAAGTACAAATGGTTTTGAGAGACACTGAGATATTGTGTTGTATGGGCACTGTTCATTTGGTTGGTTGGATTTATTTTCTTTACAAAGCCTGTTCTTATATTCTTGCTGTGGTGGCATTATTGCTCTGTGTTGGCAGTGTACATTAAAACTGAACATCACATTTCTCACATAACAAAATAAAGTAAAATCACTTGCAGCACTTCCTGAATAAAATGTCATCACCTTTTGTGCTGAGATATGAAGAGCCAAAGGATTTTTTCATGTTTTGCCTCTTGTATTTTGAGGGTATATGCAGTCAGAAGCTGATTTTAAGCAACTGGAAGTGATGCTCAACAGTTGTACTGAAGGGCAGGATCAAGCCCTTGATATTTATCTCACTTTTTTCATATTGCTGTTTGAATGTCACAGGTAGTTAAATAGGATAACTGTGTGCCATCATTTCAAAGATACTACAAATTCCTAAGATTTCTCTGGGAAAGAAGAACTCTTTCAGAAGTTGAAACACCAAAACATGCTTTTTCTTTTTCTTCTCATAGCTAAAAGCATCTGGGCTTTTCCCTTTTTCCCTCTCCCTCCTTTGTTGTTTTGTTGTTGTTTTTTTTTTTTTTTTTGCTTTTTTTGTTTTGTTTTGTTTATTTTTTGTTTGTTTGTTTGTTTTTTGTTTGTTTGTTTGTTTTGTGGTTTTGTGTTGTTTTGTTTTGTTTTGTTTTGTTTTTAATGTAAATGTGATATGGCATTAGAGCCTGGGACACGTGAGAAGTGAGCCAGGTACACTCCCTGCAGTATGTGGTGCTGTTTGACAGGAGGAAGAATAAGCCATGAATACAGGTAAGAGCCAGTGAAGCATAACAAGCTTCTTCTGAAAATAAATGCACAGATATTTTCAAGCTAGCTCTGAGCATGTTCCAAATGAAGAGGATGCAAGTTAGCACCACTCAGATGTGTAGGCATAGAGCTCATTCGGTGGGCTCTGGAAATGGGGCTGGCTCACAGCCCACACTTTGGGCTGCAGAAAAGCTGGGTCCTCGCTGTTGGCACTGAACTGTGTAAATAAATACATCTATGTTTATCAAGTCCTACAGCTGCAGGAATTGGGGACAATGATTTAGAATGTTCTATATAAGAAGAGTTTGTGGTTTTGACTGCACTAAGATGAATGGGAGTAATTGAGGGGTGATAGGCCTATCTAGCAATTAGCTGTGAAACCACCAGAAACTCTCAGCCATGGCTGAGCACCTGTTAAACACTAGTTCTCAGTGACAGAACAAACTGGAAGTGTCTCATTTGTCTCCTTTTTCTGACAGATACAAGAGTGGTGAAAAAGAAGCAAGCAAAAAGTGATATTCATAGGCAGCCTCACAAATTATGTGTTCCTGTTTGAAGAGTTTCTTCTCTCTTGAGAGTCATGAAGTATGCATAGCCAGTTTAGTTAAAAGCTAAATTAAATTGCTTATGTGAGGAATGAATGAAGATTTCAAACTTACCCAGGCAGTATAAAAAAAATTATCTGAATAAAAATGTAGGAATTTTAAGATATAACAACTTTCAAATTCAGTATTCAAAATTAAAAGTGATCTAAAATTTTAGTAAATTAGTGTAAATCAAACCGATATTTTAATTTTGAAATTCAATATCCATGCTATTTTTAATTCTGACACTTTGAATTCACCATTGGAGTTGGTTTTAAATTATTGCGCTGCACATGCAATGTAAACAAGAACTTTATGTCTTTTATGTTAGCTGAATTTGCCTCTTTCTGGCCTTCTTGCAGTTGGGTAAATTTTCAAAAGAGACTAAGAGCATGGAAAGAGGAACATCAAAATAGAACTGAAGCTAAGTGTTGCTTCACCTATCTGAATTCTGTAGACGTGCAATGTACAGAGAATTACAAAGGACTCACAAGTCCTGACTGTGGATTGTGAGAACCTGTTCTCATCCACATTACATCCTTTCACTTATTTATGTAAAAGTGACACTGAGCTTGCCATTTCTCAGCAACCGCCTATTCAGTATCCAGCTCCCACAGTCAGTGCAGAGCAAATAAGAAGTGTTAGCCTGTAGGGTACTTGAAGATTTACATGAAGTGTTAGGCTGTCACATCCTTGCAGATCTATGTGGCTTAGCATAAACTGTATACCAAGTCCCTGCACTACTGATATGGATACCATATGTTCATGAGAAACTGCTTGGCTCCCATGTAGCTTACTCTCTTAATAACTAACCAGGAATTTTCCCTCTGCAAGATGGGATGCATCATGGGGACAGGGTCAAAGACACAGAAAGGCAGGAGATGTGCCTCACAAGTCAGTCTCTGAGGTATTATTATTCTGAGCATTTATTCATTTTAAAGAGTACATCCAAAATTAGTAGCAAGCTCTATGTTTCCTTCCAGGAAGATGTCAGCCTTGTAATTTAGCTTGTAAATGATACAACACGGATAGATTAGCATTGTACCATCCATCTTGATCTGGTGCACCCAGGGCTATGTTGCCAGCGGAGAACATCTGTAATTCTTCCCCTGCTCTCCTTCACCATAAACTGCGAGTTTACTTCTTCCCCTTTTTTAGATCAGTTTTTCAGCATTATTTATAATTTCAGCTACTCTGATTGCTAATGAAGACAGTACAGGGTACTATGTAGTAGAGGTATTGGTAGAAGTCCTGTATGTAGTCACAAGTGGGACATTTCCTGCTTGGAAGAAGGAACTCCTGCATTTCTCCCCTCTGCAAGAGCTCAGCAGGCCAAAGGAGTAAGAGTACAACTCCTGCAGTTCCTCGTGTAACCACAAAAGGACCCAAGCAGTAAATACCTATCATCGAGGATCCAAGTCATGCCAACAACTATCCAGGCACAGAGGAGGTTACTATAACACCTTTATAACACTGTAACACTCCACCTGCCTTGAGTGGCGTAAGTTCAAAGGCAGCTCTTTGCATTTCTTATACTATTCTATGATTGTTTTTCCAAAAGCTGCTGAACTTGTTTAAATGCATTATGCCATGGTCTCTAAAACCTATTTGCCTTTTTGCTTTGCCTTGGCAGCTCAAAGGAACATAAAAAAGTATGAAGCATGGGTGTTCCAAAACATCTAGCAGGTCATTTTTGTGAAAGTAGAGCTGAAAAATATAACTTACGCTGATGGTGTGTTGCAGCCAGAACACTTAAAGTACCTAAAGTGCTCATCTCCTTTCATTTGCCTCAGAATTGCAGATCATATAAGAGCAGAGGCTAGGTAGATACAGTGTGAAATTAGTGTCATTTATCTGTGAATGTCAGGATAATGTTATACTTGATGTCTACATTTTGACACACTGTGCTACACCACATCTTTTTTAAATATTTCTTTAACCTGGGGTATTATGGTGTTGGGAGAACTGAAAGTGAGTATGGATATGGAAAGATAAGTCATTTTGGGAATACAGACACATATGCAAAATGATGGTGGCAGTACTATAATATGCCCATTCACTTCCTACAGACATTTCCAGTACAGCAAATTACATCCAGACTTTTTTATTCCATTTCATCCTTCTTCTTCCTTACTCTTTACAGATCGCTTCATTCCCCCCCTGCTTAGAACTACACAGTAACAATCCAATTTGTATAATGAGCAACTTTTTTTCCTGCCTGCTTTCTTTTTTAATGCCATTTGATTAAATAATTCCATACTGGCTTCCTTTAGCTGTTTTATACTCTTCTTTAATGAGCTAATTAAAGACATGTGAGGTCTCTTTATTATGGCATATAGAGGGTGTTCTTTTTGCATTATCTTTTTGTTTCTGCTGTGAGTCAGACCTTTCCTCCCACAGGCTCCTCTTACTGGCCTATGGGACGGGGCTTTTTAGAGATAGGAAGCAGAGAAGGTTTTTCTGAAGCTAGCTCCCACTTGTCTTCTGGCACTGTACTGTGAGGTTCCCCCGGTTCTCTAGAGTGTTTCTGTCTTGTACCTGCTGCTCTGCTGGGCATGAGTCTGCTGTGTTTGATTTCTGGAGGAGCAGAAATGGGATTTCAGCCTCCTTTGCAGCAACAAGACCTAGTACTGGCCATTTGTTCTTCCTGCAAAGGAGTACCACGAGTGCTGCAGCTTACTGCTTGTGTTAGCTTTCATTCATCTAACAAATCTCACCGGTCAGCTCTGTAGGTATGGCGTGGCAGATGTTTGTGGTCAGAATCTTAACTTGAAGGCACTGGGGATTTGTATTGTCTTGTCATATGAACAGAGTTTTTCCCCTGTATTTGACTAGCATATTATCCTAAGATGAACCAAAAACCTCAGGAATCCAGGTTTTTTGGAGCAGAGCAGCTTCCTGGTGGGATGCGAGGCAAGTTCAGATCTTTTCTGGGATATGAACAGTATGCTGGTGGGTGTCCTTCTTCTCAAGTTTCAGGCTGAAGATCAAAAATTTATAAAGTTCCACATTTCAATCCACAGTCTGCTCAAGACCAAGCCATGATCTCCATCTGGGCCCTTAATTTTTCTGGGTCTTTTCTGGCTCTGGAGACATTAGAATAGATCATGCAGCTCAGTTGTGCTAGGGTAGTTTGAAAATTATGTTAAACTCTGCATAAGTAATATGATTTTCCCTGAAGAGTTTCCAAAAGGCTGAAGTTGACAAAAGATGATACTAAACTAGTGTTTTCCATCTCCCTTTCTGTTTTCATAAGCTGTGTGTACTTCATACTTCCAAGAAGGCTAGAAAAGCTAGCAAGGGAGAACTAGGTCTTTAAATTATCCAGACAATGGACAAGTGAGGGAACAAGGTGTATAAAATGGAATAAACATCCATAACTGACAGTGAGTTTAGGAAAGGCTCATACCTGGACTAGTGGCAGAGCCCTGGGAATCCCTGATAGTGGAAGAGGCAAATAGCCTTTTTCCTCCCCTAGCATGATTTTTTAGGATTTTTGAGGATGCTTGAAATATAAACCCTACTCCAAAAATAAGCCCTAGTTACAGTTCATTGAAAAGTCTATTTAAATAGTGTCCAACCAGCTATACATGTAAAAAGAAGTAACAAGTTTTGGAACAAAAATTAATATAAGACCCTGTCTTATTTTCAGGCAAACAGGGTATCTGAAAGATGGACTACATAGAAAGTAAAGACCTCAAACCCACCACATTAGCATGTATTTCACACTCCATTGTTATAAATTCACTTTACCTCTTCCAATAATTGTTTCAAATTGTGTTTTTATAGAATTTGGTACAATAGATTTCAGCTGAAAGCTTCTACTGGAAGGCACGTGCTCAATCATGAATGTAATTCTCAGTGGTGCTTGACTCTAAGATGTTGATGGCGATGTAGGGATTCTTGAGAGATCAAGTCCATGCAGGAATTCTGGCCACAGATAGGCTACATGAATATATTCCTATTGCTTTAAGTAGTACACATTCTTTGTTACTAGGAAATTACATGTAGCAAGAGCTATAATTTAGTAAACCTGGATAATTCAATGAAATTATATATAATTCTTGTACATCCACTCAAGAAGACTCATATTTGCAACAAACTACACCAGGAAAAAATGTAACACAATGCTGCAGATATCAGATACACTTGGAAAATTATATTTATTTCTATAAAATTTAATTTCCTTTCCTTCTTTACTATATTTAACTTAATTTTGTATTCAGTTTTGGAGCCAATATTGGTCAACTTCTTATTAATTTGATAGCTGATACCCCATACTTACTACTGGTCCAAACTAAACACTAAACAAACAGTTTCAAACAGTAATTTCATTTTAAAAAATATGTTTGTAAAGGCAATTGGTCAGTGTGGTCTTGAGACTGAGCTGTAAAGTGTCAGTGTCTAGTTGTATAGTAATTATTATGGCAAATAGAAATACAGAGATACTGCTCAGTACATAGCTGTGGAGGTGGAATGGTTTCCAGAGAAGTCTCATACTAGGACATGCATTTTTCCTTCTGCACACACACTGTCACTATGAGAGGACAAGTCATTAAATTGGTATGCATCTGTACTCCACGTGAACATCTCATTCTATGAGGAATGGTGGAACATTAGATTTGTCAGCTTCCCTTTCCTACACCACCCCTTGGAAGCAAGAGGTCCCCCAATCAAACTTCGCAGTTGTTTCATTTACCACAGCAACTTGGGAAAGCTATTTAGAAAAGAGCAGTTGTGTTTGAACCAATATTCTGATGGGCTCTTAACTCGGTTTACTGCAGACTTTCATCTTTGTATCAACAGGAAGGTATTTTCACTCACGTACAAGTTTGGTGTGTGATGATCAACTAATCAGCCTATACCCAGACTCTTGTAGTATAGCTATATAAAATCATTTTCTGTTTCCTGCTTTCAGCATTTTAGTTGTAGCTGAAGCTGTCATTGTTTGCAGCTATCCTAAAAACATCTTTCCCATTCATTCTTGAGACAACTGTATAGATGTCTGTGTTCTGAATCTCTGGTGCATTTCATATCTTCTCTGCAGACCTTGAGGAGGAACCTTTTTTCCCCAGTACCCTGAGTATTATAACATTTTTATATTTGTTGGTTCAATACCAAGAATCATATTATGTCAACAGTTCAGAGATAAGACAAGAAATAGGAAAAGAGTAAAAACAGTAGACCTTTGCATCTGCTAGTACTGGTTTCCCAGGTTACCTTAATCACATATTATTACATATGGACAGACAGCATGCTTAGCCAGAGCAGAATTGCATAAAACCAATCATTTCATTGGGGAAAGAAATTTTGCTTTTAAAACAGTTATTTGGTCACAGATCAAAACCAGAAGATCTTTAAAGCTCAGTAGTAGAAAAGTGGTACTAAAAATGGCATTGCGGAATACTACATTTATTCTCCCACCATGATTTCTGCATTGCATTTTCTTACTCCACAAGTCAAAACAATGAGACAGTGTTTACTTCTGTAAGACAGTACATTAAAGTTTATATGAAAATTTCATAATCATGTTTGCTATATTTGAGTAGTAAATGAGTTTAAGAGGACGTAAAAAGCTGAAAGCAGTTTTAAACTACTGTAACTTGATTAAATCTGGCATTTTGTGTTTGGGATTATGCTGAGAGGTAATGCAGTAAGAAAATCAATTTATGATCAGGCGACTTGTACATTCTTATTGTTGATTTTTGTGCTGTTACTCAATTTAAACCCCATTTAGTTCTCAGGCTGCAACAAACTACACTACTCTTCTAGTTATGTTTATACGCATTATTATGTCTCTGACATTAGGTACAAATCATGTGGAGGATTACTTACGCATTAAAATGCTCCTGCCAAAAAAAATCAGGCTGAATTAATAACAGACAGGAAACCTCCAATTGGATTTTGCAGCACCTTCAAGGATGCTGTGGCAGTGTTGTGGCAACTGAGCCAGAGTGCCCACTCAGTTTTCTTTTTCTTGGGTAAATGCATTAAACCAAGCATATCTAAGGATGGAACCTGTCTATGCTTCACCCTCACCTAGAGACAGCTGAGCTAGTTATAAACACACTAGTATGAGTTGTAAAAACAGTGTATCTTCAGCAACACACACCTTGAAGAAACCACAAGGTGTGCTCAGTATCTTACAATGAGATTGTTTCTGGTACCTGAGATAAACTAATATAAAGCTAAGAACAATAAAACAGACTCTTAGTGCTTGCAGCTGGAATCATGCTTTCTGAGCTTCACAGGTAGCTTCTCAATATTTTTGTGTTATCCTGAAGATTATTTAGTGGCTTTTCTCTCTGGTCTTAGAAGCAATGAAACATTAGAATTCCTGTTTGGGTAAGATTACCAGCTCCAAGAAGCTGTTTCTATTCTAACTTATACTATTGTATATCTGTTGATATATTGATACAGGCAAAGATATATAAATGTTGATATATTTGATTGCTGATATATGTTGATATATCTCTGTTTATATGTTTTCTATGTATAAATATATAACTTTTATTATAAATTTTACATATATAAAAAAGGCAGCCAGACAACACATCAGTGTCTGTTCAGGTTAGCTCTTTTAGAGATAATGTATCCTTTTCCTGGCCCTTAATTCCAAAATACAGTATGCCAAATTTACTTACTGAAATGTTTGTTTCTGACACAGACGGATAACACTGTTGTTCTGCAAAATTACGGTTTAGAAATCTGACCTGAAATGCAGAATATAATACATCTCCAGATAGCTACTTCCTTGCTGACTCTAAAGAGTCATTTCAATGAGTGACAACTCTTTCAATTCTGCCCCATCTCAAAAATTCCCCAGAGAACCAGCTGTAACTAAGAACATCATACAATAACTCCAGCAAGAAAAAAATAAAATGGAGGAATGTCCTGAAGAGCTCATCTTTTAAAAAAACTAGTCCTCTATGAGATTCAGACCAGTAAACAGGGACCAAGGTTTCCAGAGTTTTGTTCCCTGGCAATGACAATTCAGAGAAGAGGGAGGCATCTCCCCAGGTTACTGCTTTCAAACACCTATTCTCTAAAACTATTATTTTAAGCATATAAAACCTGAGTTCGTCCACCCATGCATTGATATAATCCCCGACAAGGGGAGACCTCTTTTCTTCTCACCTGATCTGTGAAGATTTTGGATAAACACCTGTGTTCTGACTTTTATAATCTCCTCCAGGATGGGAGGTCTTATATTGTGAAGTGACATGTAATGTGGGTGGGCCACTGAATAGGGCCAGAAGACCACCAGAAAACCCTGTGAGTAGAAAGGGGCAGAAGAACCAGTGATCGGATAAGCAAAATGACAGAAATTAATAGTTATGTGGTCTCTGGATGCAGGCAACTTCAGGGAGGATGTTCGGAGAGCCGAATAGAGAAGGTGCTCTGAGCAGGGGTGTGCTGGTTTGACAAACAGGACTGAAAGGAAGGAGGGAGTGCTGGGTGAGGGATCAAGGGTATTTGGGATGGTGCACAGCATCTGCCCATCTTTGCCTGCTCCTAGTGCATGAGCCTTTCAAACACGGATGCTAGTATCAGGTGAGCACATGTACCTACCCACTGATCACATACTAGCTAGTCCTTCTTCCTCCCTGCCCCAGTCCCCAAAGCCTTGACTGCTTTGCATTTGTGACCTGCTGTGGGAAACAAGGCAGCACAGGGAAAGGCTCTGCAACACCCAGCCTGTAGCCAAGAGGCTTGGCCCAGGGTCCTCACGCAGCCACGGCACTGCTCTGTCTTCCAGGCTATATTGTCCCTGCAAAAGGCTGCAGCTCTACTGCTGGGCTGCAGCAGCCCAAGGGGGGGCTCAGGTCCTGGATATCTCCCTTCAGAGGTAGGTATTTGGTCCAGTTAAGCCACAGGTAGAATGTGAGGGGAACTGTGGTGATGATCTTTGCTTTATGTGTGCGTGGCATGCTCGTTTGCTGTGGGCATGAGCTCCAGCACTGTGTAATCTCTGATAAGACTTTGAGGTAACACCATGTGGTGGATATCAGGCAGGCCAAGTATCTCTGAGTCCCTGCTGAAAGAGCCTGATGTCACTATATACAAAGAGCGGAATTTGCAGGGTTAACCCAACCAAACCTGAGTCTTGCTGGGCATCTAGCTCAGTCACAAAGTATACATGACCAATATACACATAACCTAAAAGTAACTCACAGTAAATCCCCCAATTTACCTTGTTGTTTGGTTGTTGTTGGGCTTTTTAAATTAAAAAAAAAAAAAAAAGTTTTTCATTGCTTTCCTGAGACAGAAACATTGCAATAGCCCATCAACTAGAAATCCCATGTTTCACCTTAAAGGCACTTTGTGAAATCCAGCTTTTTTCCCCACAGCTACAAAGAAAGACATCAAGTTTGATTCATCTTCACATTAAGTTATGCTAGTATAATTGCATTTCTTCCAGTGGATTTACATAAATGCAAATTAGGCCCACTCTATCTTGCATGCAAGTAATGAGATTTTTCAAGTTCTGTAAGGAATCATCTCTATCCTTTAATGAGTTAATTCTCTTCTCTTACTAATTTAGCTGTAAGTAGTTGGAATGAAGCAAGGTGAAATGTGAGAAGTTATCATTTAGAGTTTCATGTTTCATTTTCTCACCTATGTTTATAACTCCTGAGGTTCATCTAAAGGATCAGAGAATATAAAATAAAGCTCAGGCAAGTTTTACTGTCTTTCACATCAGAATGGCAAAGACTAGCATTTTTTCAATGCTTTTGCTATAAATACCAATGCCTCTCTTTTCAACAAAGACCCATTTCCACTAAAAGGGTTTTTGTGAATCTCAACAAAACTACTGTAAAGACTTCATTTTCAATGAAACCTAAGAAACAAGTGTATTTCACATTGTTTGGAGTATTACTGGGAACATTTTGTTCAACCTCACTCCAAGACAAATAAGTATAATAATTAACAACAGAAGGACTTGACTGTACTATGCATCAGATGGTGGTACTCCCAGAATCCATTTGGAGATGAGTTTTGCTGGATCCTTCATTTTTGTTTTATTTCCCCTTTATTAGTAATGTGATGACTGAACTGGCCCTTTCATAAAACTCACCAATCTGATTTCTATAGGTACAAACCCAAGCAATCTGAGAACATTCAAGATAAGTATGGAGGATTTAATCCTACATACTATCCACAAGTACAGAAATCCTGCTATGTGGAGTTGACATTCCTCTTTTTCCCAGGGAATTATTTCCCTGAGCCTAGGGCTCATTTCAGCTACCGCCATGTGTTGCCAATAATATCATCTTCTTTCATGTTGTGTCTTGAAACGAAAAGTCAAAATCTCTTAATGAGTTTCTCTTGTAGTCATGTAAGCTATGCTATAGGCTTAATAACAAGTATGTGTATTTAAAGTGAATATAACATGATTTTTAGATAGGCTTTCCAAAATACAATGCTAGATGAGCTCAAAACTTTATGTGCTACAGCTGAGTTTAAATAGAAGTGGATAATCTTACGAGCAATATTCACAGTTACACATGATAAGGTGGACAATCAAACTTTATGTGACAGAAGATAAAGTAAACCATATTGGGTTCAAGTAAGAATTTATAAGCCATGGACAAAACATGGCCAGGTACACTATATTACTTTAAATGTTGCCTTTTGCTTGGAAGCTAAGTCTGTTGTCATTGGCAGAGCCTGAAACAACATTCATGTGACCAAGCTTGACATTCTGCTCTGAGAACCAAGCTCTCAGCCAGCTTTAATTACTGCCTACTTTGGATAAATTCCAGTGTCAGGATCTAACAACAACAATAAAGGCATTTAGGAAAAGACACAGAAGAGCAAATTGTTGCAAGGCACATGACTCTTCTAATTCATAGGCATTGTTAATGTGGACAACATCATTAAATAGCTTATCACAGTCAAAAACATTCTCTGCAAGCAGATGGTCAACCATTGCATGATTTTATTTAGGTTTTGATTTACATACTGGTCTGAAAAGATTTTAGTTTATTTCATTTTACATGAAAATGAAGAAGACGGTTTGTTAGCTGAATTCTTGTATAGATAATCTCTTATGCTGAATTATCTCAGTAGGATATGTTTTATTAATGTATTGCTTTGAACATATTTTTGACATGTATTGCTTTGAACATATTTTAGTTTGCATCTGTGGCGAGAGGTTTCAGTCTTACTTCTGCACTCTTCCTTTGCCCATCACCATCACCCTTTGGTAGGAGATGAAATTATGTTTAGTCTGGTGCTGACCTTAATGAGTATTTCTGAACCAAGTTGATTGTCAGGGTCCTGAACACACTGTTTGGTCTTGATGACCCCTACCAGCCTCACCAGTGACCTCTTCTCACATGCCCTTGTCCTGTTTGCCCAAGAGCAGCCTCTAAGCTCAGGCCTTTCCCTGGTCCTTGCCTGAGTTGTGTCACTGGCAGCCTTGTACCCAGCCCAGTCCCTTGCTTGCCCCTGCCTCCCCTGCCCGGGTCACCATCCCCAGCCCAACTCTGCTCACCAGCCCTGGTAGAATGGGGCCACTGCAGGAGGTCCCTACCCCAATACTCCATCACTGCCTGTCCCAGCTGTGATGCACCCTGATGGTCCCTTAGATACGGAAATCTTTAACAGTTAAAACTTTCCACGAGGAAGTTACAAATGTGATGAACACTTGTCAAAAAAGCCTTCGGGCAACTCTAGTATGGCTGATGACTGTCTCTCACTCATTCACGTAAAAGACTGGGGATGAGACGCCTCCTCTTTTTGGCCTGGAATGCCAATTTGAACCCAGATCATCCACATGCAGGGGTTATTTTTTGTATAAGGATATGGAATGAGTAGGTGACAACTCCTATCAAAACAAATAATTAATTAAGTATTTAGGCAGCATGGAAAAGTGCCAAAGGGACTCTACAGCCTTCCTGCACAGGTGGACCCTTCATCTGTCCTTTAGTGACAGGGGATCTGGATGAGCACGAAATCCCAGACATCCCGCTCCAACCCCAGAAACAGCACTGGCGTGATGTCTCAGCAAGAGCTAACCTTGTCTGATAGTACCAAGGAATGTCCCTCTGGCCAGGAGAGGTTAGAGATTTCATCTCAGTTGAGGATAGTGGCTTCAAAGTGAGAGGAGGTGTCCTCATTTTGAGAGCTTGGTCTTTCTGTAGAATCAGATACACTCAGCTTCCACACAGCCGCAAGCACTTGAAGTCCTGAAGCAGTCCCTGAAGGGGCTAACAATAAATATTTCTCCTCAGATATTTGGACAAAGCCTTTTCATTTCCAAAACTAAAGTAAGGAATAGAAGGCACTTCTGGCATTCACCTGATAATACTAAAGCTAAGAAGCATATCTGAAATTCAAATGATAGAGGAAGATGGCCAACTGTAGTGTTTGATGTGCTGATCTCTTCTTTTTTTGCAGTCAGGTGTCCTGTTGTTTTGATGAGTAAAATACAAGATGCCATTTGTCTTGCATTGTGGCTTTAAGTTAAATATTTTAAATTGTCTATTTCATAATGCACATGTGAGGTGCTCCTGATTACCATGAAGAAGCTTGCTGAACAGTCTTATTTTAATGTTAGAAAAAATAATGAGCTGGCAATTATTTTTATTATCTTGGCATAATACCAAAATCTACAGATTTTAAAAGCAGGATGATTGGATTTTATGCTTTTATTCAGACTGTGAGTGTTGTAATGAAGGTTTTGTTTTGTTTCATTTGCTCTTTCTTCCACAGCTCTTTGTAAGTGGTTTTGAGGGAGTGGGGCTTACTTGGACTCCTGGTTATACGTTTGCCAGTTTATTATCACTTTTTCAGTACAACACAGTTAAACCCTAACGTGGTGCTTTACTGAAATCTTAATTGCTAAACTTTTGTTTTAGTAGTTTTAGACTTAAATGAAAAATGAATATTCTTGGTTTTAATAGAGAAGTCACTTGGATACAACACAATATAAACTCAGTAGCTGTCATATAATTACTTTTATTCCAAAAACATGTGACTAGGATGAACAGAGTCTGGATTGGTTGCTTTTGGGTACCTTAAAGAAAAGAAAAAGATCAGCAGCTGGTATACCCTGGAGGGTAGATGAACTTGCTCAGGAGATAAATGATTCTAGATGCCTGCAGAGTGTGGCAGGAGAACAAAATTTGCAGCAAGGAACAAACAAACCAGGTCTCAAGGTTAAATTTCTCTAGGCATGAGAGGAAGCTTATATATAGAGCCTCTTGAAATTCAGCAAGACAATGAGCTGTCTGAAAATAAGACTAGAAGAAAGGACACAACGGATAGAGGTAGAATATATGTTTAAAACATTTTTCACTGCTTTTTCTCCACAGTTAGTTTTAGTTTTGTCTGTTCAGAAAGCTGTTCATTCTAGTTTAAGCATAAAGGAAAATATCCTGTTATACTAGAACATAAAATTGCTGTCTGTATGAGAAAGATCTGCAGGAGCTCATCACAAAACTCTGTCATACTTTAGGTCCTAACACAAAATAAAGAAAAGATTTTGCCTGCATCGGAAGGGTGATGACCTCAGTCTAAAACTGAAAGTGTGGACATAGGCATACTAATTCTGTATGCTATGCAAGAAGCTTGGGATAATTTGGGTTATGAAATAAACTCCACTTGCATATCACTCTGTGACTTTGTGAGGCGTGGACTGGTATCACTGGCATTCAGTCAGGTCTGAGCTGTACCTCGCTGCCCTGGCATCAATCTGCCATGGGATTCCTGCCATTCACTAGCTGACTCTTCAGTCACCACTGTGTCCAGCACTGCTCTCATTTCTCTTCCAAAAATGCTTCTGAGAGCCCATTGACATTCTGAAGGACCTCACAGATGGGTCTACTTAGTTTCAGTTTGACATTGCATCAAAGAAATGCTGCCTGACAAGGTCAGAAAACCTGTGTGGCAGTTGCCACTGGTATCAAAGCTTGTTCATTCTATTTTATGAATATGAATAGTCATTCTTGTGCAGCTGTAACTGGTCTTCCTGAGTAGCACAAGCCTGCAAGGCTGGCAAATATCAACAGAGGAATTTCTGTTGAGCCCTGTGCTTCAGCTCAATTTCATTACCCCCACATAAAACCAAATTAGAATATGGATGATAACACTGTTTTTCTTCTGCAACTATCCCACAGTTTCCTTGGCCTGTAGGTCCTGCAGCAGTTATTAATTTCTTAATAAAGAGTCCTGACTTGATTCACATCTTTAGGACATCATAAGTTCCACACAAGGCATTCTTTTAGCCATCAATGTCTGTTTGCATCTGGAATCCTTAGCCCAAAATATCCACCACCACTAGGATATTTCACTGTTAAATGAAATTACCTTCACTAAAAAGTCCCACTTTGAACTGCATAAACCTGCTCAAAATAACTTCCCTAGAGACAACACTACCTCAGGAGGCCTACACTTCCAAAGGAGACAACGACTGGATATTCCCAATTGCAGCACTCCTAATTCCACCCAGGTGGAAGCACCTGAGGAAACTGTAATAGTCTATAAGGTCTATAACCCAGGATACAACACCAGTTTCTATCTTCTGCCAGCACTGGAGTAAGCCTCTCAGCTGTCGTGAGGTACACTGATTGAGAAACACATTCTGTCTAAAAGCTGTGGTCCATTAAGATGTATTGTCATCAGGCCCATCCTTTTATTGTGTCAAACCTTAAAGGAAAAAGAGTCATTTGTGGGCTGGGTTTCTAACCTCCCACCACTGAAGCCATTGCTGGGAGGTTGCTGTCTGTAGTGGAACAGTAGACATAGAAGGGACAGGTTTGAGCCAGTCTTCGGAGTCGCTCCTGTCAGCTGCAAGGAATTGCTGCAATACGCACTTCTTCCCCAAGCCCCACAGTTCTGTTAACCACTATAAACCAGGTCCGCCTGTGGCTTGAAAAATATTAAGAGGGACGGATAACTCTGCAACTAAGAGTCAATAAATACGTCAACGTAAATGATATTTTTCCCTCTCACATGACGGGTGTCCAAGATTCTTGTGTTGTTCAACAATCCTGCTGTGGTTGCACTTTGTCTTTTTGAAGTGGATTGAAGATGTTTTTCACAATAATCACAAAAATAGAAGACAAAAATATTTTGTCTTATCAAGAGTTTGAGTTTTCTAATTACAGGATTTTAAAGTAGGGATAGTGAAAATTTCAGACAGCAACGATCAACTTTTTGCAAATGAAACTTGAATTTCTGTAACAATATTCAAAGAAAAGCAATTAATCTTCTGTGAATATTTCTGAATTAATTAAAAAAATAACTGATATAACAAAAAGCTAAAGATTTTATGAATTGCATTAATTAAGTTAACAATAATGTCCTTAAGCATACAGAAGCAGCTAACCTTTTTTATTACTTTCCCAGCATTCAAAATAAAAAAAAAAGAGGAGTGCCACGTGAAGGTTGAAAATAAATATAAAGATAACATCAATGTATATAAAAGATGAAGAGATGTATACAAATATTTGGATACACAGCATGTACTTTGTAAAAACATGAAAGCAAAAACTGAATTTCTTTGGCATCACTAAGAACTACTGCATAATCAAAAAGGTTGTTTTCATCTATAAATTCTTTATGAAGAGATGAAAAGATCTGTTTTAGTATTAGAAATATTAATATCGTTATCATAAATCAATATTTTTCAATATTTTTTCTGTTGAATATTTCATTCTGCTTTTTCAAAATCTTAAGATTTTAAGAAGAGATACACTGTTCAAAAGAACACAAGAACTGAGAATGCTCAGTCTCTCAGTTCTGCAGTTGCAGCATATTTAGGCAATTGTAAGATTCAGTAAGCAATTCATTAATGTTACCTATAAAATTTAATCAAAGTGCTTTCCAAGATATACCACTTGGCACCACTACTCATATTTTTTCCAGCAGTTGCAGCTTTTTGTATAGATATCTGGACTCTAACTAAACAAACGTAATGAGTTTACTTGGCTTAAAACATTTGAAATATTGACTCCATTTATTCACTATACTACATCAACATTTGCCAGGGAGGAAATGAAGATGTGGGGAGCTGAACAGTGAGGAAGTCCTGGTATAAACCAGCTAGAAACAGTAGTTGTATTCTGCATAGCATAATATTCTCTAATGCTGAATATTTAGAATTTTTAGGCATATAATTTTTTTTGGCTCATAAACACTTTGGAACAATCAAAAGGTAAGCACACTTCATTTTTTTAATCAGCATGTTACCTTGTGCCTTTTTTTTGATCCAGAAACATTTTTCACTCCAAGTTGTTTTTTGGGGGTTTGTTTGTATTTTTGTTAGTTTGTTTCCCAAAGCAACACAGTCCTGCAACTTCATCGACTGTAGGCATGAAAACCTCTTTTCTTGTGTTGTTCTGATGTATGTGTTTAGGATGATTATTATTTGGCTCATTAATTTCTCTTTAAAAAGAAAACTATGAATGGGAGACCTCCATGAAGTATCTGCATATTAAACTACACAACCTGCTGTAAGATAAAAATATGCATATTATAATATACAAACACACACACCCCAAAAGACACAGATTTTACAGTAGTAGTGCTGAATTTAATTTTATGTATGCTAATTAACATCTCTATTAACAAGTAAGGATGAACACTCAGCCAGTCTATGAAAGCCAAGTAACCACCACTGCACAAGAAAAGTGAACTGTCCCAAATTGGTGGGAAGCTAATAGTTATTCTCATTGAAGCAAAAAGTGTTAGGGAAACAGTCAAGCAATTAGAAGTAACTTTATGGAAGATAAACATTTTAGGGTGCAGTTTCTTTTCAACTAGAGAATTCAAAAGCGAGTGCCTAGCAGACCCCTCACAAACTGAGGAAATGCTGAACTTGGGTTGTCTTTGGGACCTGACACTGTGGGGATCAAAACCAGAGATAATTCTTAGGGGCTGCTATGGGCAAGCAGTGCTCAGTTTTCATCTGAAAGAGACGCAGACCTTTTTCTGTGGAGAATCCTGTACACAGGGACCCCATAACATTTCCAAAAACTCCGTGCAAAGTCCACTCATCCTGGTATTCATCCCTACTTACATCTGAGGCAGCCAGCAGAGCAATCCATGTGATCTGCAGCAAACATCCCTCTGTCCTGGGAACTACTCAGAGACACAATATGGGGAAGAATCAGAAAAATTGCTTTGGCAATAACAGAGGCAGCTCCTTCCTATATTTTATCTTTCCAAAAACCCTTTATTCCTTTTTCCTTTATGATTACTTGTCTTGGCATGTCATACAATCAAGAGCAATCACAAGGCCCCCAGGAAAACTTAAAGATGGAGAATGAGATGTCACTGCCAGCAGAGCAATTTGTCAAGCCTGCAGATGGATTTTGAGGAGCTCTTGGGAAAGACACTCACACAGGGAACTAATGTTATGAGCTGAACGAACTAAATAGGAAAATCCACTCTAAAATGCCATTCCTTTGCCATAAATATCCACCAGCATCCATGCCACTGATGCTTTGCTCTTATTTCTGTATTATATTTATGATCGCTAGCCTGCTTAGAGCATCTTGTCACCATAAGAATCACAGAATCACAGAATGTTAGGGATTAAAAGGGACCTCAAAAGATCATCTAGTCCAATCCCGCTACCTCACCTAGATGAGGTTACACAAGAAGGCGTCCAGGCAGGTTTTGAATGTCTCCAAAGAAGGAGACTCCACAAACTCCCTGGGCAGCCTGTTCCAGTGCTCTGTCACCCTCACTGTGAAGAAGTTTCCTCTCATATTTAAGTGGAACCTCTTGTGTTCCAGTTTGTGCCCATTGTCCCTTATCCTATCATTGGTTGTCACTGAGAAAAGCCTGGCTCCATCCTTGTGACACTCACCCTTTACATATTTATAAATATTAATGAGGTCACCCCTCAGTCTCCTCTTCTGCAAACTAAAGAGACCCAGCTCCCTCAGCTCCACTCCCTTAATCAACTTCGTGACAATTCTGAAAGGAAGCCTAAGACAAAGCAAATCTATATGTCTGTCTCACAGGATATTCTTCTGATCCACTGTGAACAGAGCCTCCTGACCTGTGAGCAGCACAGAGTTACCTGCGTCCATTCTGGATTCCTGTCAGGGTGAACAGGGCCAGGGTGGGTGGCAGTGGGTCACAATGGGGCAAGGACTGTCCCTGGAAGCCTTGTCCTGCAGTGAGGAGCGTTGCTGGGTCAGGGATGGTAACAGGGCACACCAAGAACTACTCACACATATTAGTGCATAGAGGAGTGAGTTTGACCCAGAATTTCTCAGAAGCACTTTGAGACTCAATGTAAATGACTGGTCAGAGAGTAGAAATGCATTGAGAAGAAAAAAATAAAGCAGCAAGAGAGCCACTCTCAGTAACTCTGAGCTCACTACCTTCTCTGTGCACTAATGGCCTTGCAGCAGCAAGACAACAGTCTGTTGGAGGATGGCAGGGAGGAGGGTCTCACACTGAGCTGCAACAGCAGAGCCAAGGGAGCTCTGAGAACGCAAGGATGCCCAAATGCATTGCTAGCTGCTGGGGTGATAGATATCTGAGACAGGCTTGCATGTGGTGATTTATAAATGGAACAGAGAAAACCTGAGACAAAAAGCCTGTTGCAAGGTAGAGAAACACATGAAGAGACTGCTGTCAATATTATGGTAGAGGAGTGTTTCACCTATTAATAGTAATAATTCACATATACTGTTGCTGCCTTTTTTTCTCTTAAGAACATTTTCTGTATTATTTCCTATTAGAACTAAGTGCTTATGAATAGAAAGGTGTTGCTTATTTAAACACACCCAATGAGTACAGTTTAATGAATTCAGAAATGTTATGTAGAAGGACCAAGCAAGTTATGTAGCTATGTTTATGATTTTAGTAAGTATTTCAGCTACTTAAGCCTAGCTCATACTCTGTCTATCATATCTCATAGCAGTCTTCTGGTAACATGCCCTGGTTTTGCTGAAAGTTCTCCACAACATCCAGAGGGGTACTGATGCCAAAGTCCAGTCAGCAGGATCTCCACTGTATGTGGAAGGTAGAGGACTACTGATAACTGGACTTTGTCAGCGCAAGGATCAGAGAGTATGTTGAGACCTCAGACACTAGTACATGGCTTCATAATAGCTGAAAGTTCAATAAATGGCACTGACCAAGTCATCGTGCTGGGTCTCATCCCTCCTGCCTAAAATATAGAAAGGATGCAGAAGTTACAGCCACTGAATTAAGGGCACAGAATAACTTCATATAAGTATATTTCACCCATGTTTCTAACATTGTGAATCTCTTTTAAAGTTTGAAGACACATAAAAATAAAATTCTACTGAAAAGATGCCCATTAACATAGACTGCAATGACATCTCTAAAGCTTTTGCATAATTTCAGCAGTACTGTTTATCACTGACATATACTTAGGCAGTTTATTTTGCAACCATAGATAGTTAAGAGATAATAAAACAGGAGTCATCTTTATAAGGTAACAATCCAGATGCAGATCCCAAGTGCATCATCCACAACAACACAGATCAATTGATATCAGCATAATATTAGATGAATTTGAAATGGAATTAATTTCTTCCTTATCCCATTGTGCTTGGCACTTCCTCATGCTGAGTTCAGATTCAGAGCAGAGAAGCTCAGAAAATACCCAAGGGTCAAGAAGTATTAACTGTGTCAGCTTGAGAACAGAAGGGGTGATATTGCTAATGTTTAATGTTTTCTAAATTGGAAATGCAAAAGACCTCCACATGTGTAGGCAGTGAACAGCAAAGAGGGGGATAGAAGAACTGATTAAGTTTTGGCAGAATAGCAATAAGCTTAAAAATGAAGGAAACTTAGGAACTGACTTTGAGGATCTGAACACAGCTGGTGACCAGAATGAGATGCCCCAAAGAAAGACTGTGAAGCAAGCCACACTGTGTCTAAAAAGTTATACAGAAGGACTGGAAGTACTTTCTCGGTTTCTATGGAAAATCTTTTTCTATTGCTGTGAAGCTGTGCATTTGATAGACTAGATTAAGTAATAGCAACCCAAGAGCTGTAATTAACATCTGTTGATGATACTCCCTGGAGATAGTAACCATTTAAGAGTTTAACCAATGAGTAGAGGCTTTTAAGGTGCTGCAGAAGATCTGTTGGAAATGAGGGAAGCGCTGGATCAGCAACCCCTGTGATTGCCTGACTTTCCCCTTTGTTCTGCTTCCCACATGTCCAGCTGACACTCCCAGGGGTGTTTTCCTATCCAGGCCTGAGCCTTTCAAGTAGAAAAGGGTACTGTATAATAATGTGTCATTCAGGACTTCCTGACAGCATGAATTCAAAATAAATACAATTTAAATAATCACCTGGAAGTATTTATGATGGCATATGTTTCAGGTATCCATAATATTTACTATTAAAATGCAGGTTCAGTGACAGTTATTCCAAGTCAGTTACAGAAAATTTGCATCTTTATCTGCTGTACTTAGATTAATCTCTGTACATAGCAAAATTATAATTTTAAAATAGAGAAGATACTACTGTTAGGAGTATAGGAGGACAGGACATTTTGTTACTGTTATAACATGGATAGTCTTCCATTCTGCAGCTGGAGTGAAAATATCCCTCAAGAGTGATTACTGTCTGTGTCATTAATTTGACCAACACACATAGTTCAGAGCCAAAAACAGAAGACAAGACGCTCACTGGCTTAAAGAGATAAAAAGAAAAGAGGTCATGGACTGATGTCTGCAATACTTCAGCATTCAGCCAAGACAACCCAGCAAGGTCACTGTAGACACCTTGAGATTCAACACCAGCAACGATGCCGTGGTTTAACCTGAGCTAGCAATACAACCACGATAGCTGCTCCCTCAGCCCCCTTATCAACTCCCCAAACAGGGGAGAGAATCAAAAGGGAAGGGAGAAACTTGGACTGAGGTAAACACAGTTTGATATAATAACAAAACGCTAATACGCTACTAGTAAATATATATATAAAATGGAAAAAAAATATAAAATAAAAGATCCTCAATGCAATTCCTCACAAACTCCATCCACACTGAGCAGCCAGTCCCAGGAAGCAGCACCTGGTCCCAAACAGTGGATACCAAAGAGAGAAAGAAGGAAAAAAGGCAGAAAGGCCCAAAGGCCTCTGCAAAATGGCAAAAGGCCAAACTAAACATCCTGACCAGAACTCCCTTGGCTCTGACAAAAAAAGAGAAGAACAGGACAGAAAGAGCCTGAGAGAGACCAGAAGATTCCAACTCTCCTTATATATGAAGCAGGAAGCTGTATGATGGAAAACTCTTATTGATCAGTCTGGATGTCAGTCAAGCTCTGTCCCATCCATGCCCCCCTTTCTCAATGCCTCACACCTGTGGGCAGAACACTCAGAATGTCCTTGGCTCTCAGACCAGAGCAATTAAAAACATTAACTCTGTGCTGGGGTGTTATGTCTTGTTCTCAAACTAAGTCCAAATAATAACCATGCTAGCTATGAAAAAGAATGGTTTCTAACTCCATGAAGAAAATTAGCTCATTTTCAGTCAAACCAGCACAAATGGAGATTTCAAAATCCCATGCGTAGGCTCCCAGAAGTGCTAGCCAGGTGCATAACTCCTTTCTGTGTCTCAAATTCTTCCATTGCCACTTCATTATTTTCCATCTTTTGTTATTTTTAATTTCCACAGCTTCACTCCCTGATATTTTTTGGTGGTGAATCTACTATAACTTTCCATCTGAGTTTATCTTTGCTATCTACAGTGGATTTTTGCTTTGGAAAATAACGCATCTGTTGCCCCCATGAAAGTTACATAATTCTCCATTTAGCCATACAGTTTTTCTCTCTTTTATGTTTTCCAGCTCATCGGTATGCACACCATCTGTGTCTCTACCACAATGTTCTTATATGGCCTCCAGGCTTAGTTAGTGGTTTTAAAGTTTTATTACTTTGCCCTTCAGTCTTGTGTTAATAATTTTGCACACTGTTTTAAAAATCTGCCCTTTCAAACCTTTCTGTTAGCATGTCAACCACACTGAAATTGGGCAAGGGGGGCCCGATATAATACCAAAACTCTCTGTATGGCAATGGCTGGTAATCAATGGAAATACTGTAATAACACAAACTAAACCCAGCTGTTATATTCTGTAGAATACAAAGTTATTAATTACAAAAGAATAGAATATCTTGCCAAGAACAGAGGGTAAGAACTATACAAGTGAGTATAAACAAATAAAGGCTTTTAAAATAAATTTAGTCACTTTTTCTAATTTAACGATTGAGAAATCTCAAACAGTGCCTACAGTGAATGTATGTGACAGCAGTTATAAATAAATTCTCACAGTTGTGCTAAAGCTTCTCAGTCTCTAATGATGTGTATTGTGAATCCTGAAAACTGGCCCTCAAATTTAAATTCTGCCCAATTCCGCTAGACAGACTTTGAAACTGAGAACTCATGCAGAAAGATCGCAAGGAACACGAAGGCTGAGAAGAGCTGGACAATACTATTTCCTCAGAAACAGAAATATTTTGCAGCAAAGCTGGGTCACTTTCAGGCTGCAAGAGGAATAAAGGTTTTCTGATTAAGGCACTGAGCAGCAAGATGAAAGTGTAAATCCCAGCTCTGCCAAAGGTTGCATGTATATCTCTGGGCAAGTCACGTCACCTTTCTGTGATTCGTGTCTGCAGCTACAAAAAGTGAATCATTATTTTTCCTTCCTCGAGCATTTCTGAGAGTGAGAGCTCTTTTGGAGTTGGACTTTTTCCAACTGTATATTTGTAGGGGACCTAACACAACAATGTTTTATCTAACTGAGACTTCCAGATGTTACTGTAGAATAGATCATTAAAGTTTCTCCTTAATGTGGTAGGAAAAAGAAAAACTGTAAATGATCTTTTAATTTTTCTCTTGTAATGTAAGCTGGGAATAATGCACACTGGAATATCTGTATTATAAATTTGCTGTTATAAAGGCACAAATGAGAGCACAATCATGACTTAGTAATTCTGAAAGGGTTTGCTATCTAAATATGATTTTGTTTGTTGTTGTTTTCAAGTTCGTGGAACATGAGAAAGAAAACAAGATACTGCATTCTGAGACTGATGAACACATTAACATTTATTGTGGAAATATCAACTAACTTAGCAAGAATACAGATTGCTTCTTCTGTGTCCTATTTTTATTCTTGAGGGAGAGTACAGTGGAGGACTTCTCTATCAAGTTATTCTCAATTATAACTGAGTTACTTTGAAATGTCTTATTTCATATTAAATATAATTATATTTCATTATCTCCTACAAAATCCTCTTCATTGTTTTCATTTAAAGGACAAACAACTAAGCTCTTTCCATGTAAAATAAATAAATTTTAAAAAAGAATATCTATAATTAAATAGAATTTTATGCCATTTTAATCCAATTCCATCTATTCAATTTGCATTATCAAAGTTCCAGTGTATTACTAGTTCTTTTCCATCAGAATTAATGAAAACCTAAATTGAGCTAGTTGTTACTTATATAAAAGGCATTTGCCAATCTGAGACCTTCAGCGGGGATTATTTTCAACTAGTTACTTACCAGTTCAATGCGATGTAAATAAGCACATGCATAAACATTTGGAAGAAGCCAATTCCAATGTGGCTTTACTAATACCACTGAAAAGACAGCACCATTCTAAAATTTCAAATATCCATATACTGATTACATTTTCCATGATCAACAGTAAATTAGTTTTTATATCATTACCAAATACATTTTGGAAATATGCTGGATGTATTAGAAATACACATGGGCAAATTACATAGAAATTAAATAATGAAACATTGTTAAATGTGTTGCCAGATCACGATGACAGAAGGAATTAACAGTAAGAATTAGAGAAGTTTTGAGAACATTATCCAGCAAGACCTGCTTCCTTTCTTTTTCTTAATCCAGAAATTGCTGTTATCTCATGTAAAATTATTTACATCAATTATAAATATACAAAACTCTTTTATTAAAAAACTTTCTCATGCATTGAATTTATGAAGTAGTTATCCAAACAAGTTATTTCAAACAGAGGGGAAACTAAGTATTATCAGCATGTCTTGGTGAAACAGGTACCATGTTCAACTCCACTATGGATTTTTCCTACAGACTTTCCTATGACATATACTATCTCACACTCACATGTAGAGGAACACATAAAGAATTTTTTCAAAGCAGTGTGGTGACATAGTGATTTTGTTCTAACCACACATCCCATTTCAGCAGCCCTCCTGAAACCTGACTTTAGTTTGGATTAGAATTCCACTTACACTGTTTGCTGAATATTGCAATTCTTGTTCCTCTTCTAAGCTTTTCACTTTCAGCCTAATTGGGAATGCTCACTTTTGACTATCAATCAGAAAATGTCATGTTCATAGTGCAGTCTTGTGACCTATACTTCTGAGTCAAATCAGAAGACTTTCCAATAAGCATGATGAGATGCATTGGTTTTTTAATCACATATGTGCAAGAAAGGCCAGACTGATGGTTCTGGATAAAGTTATCTGTTCTGGAAAGTAAATATGGATCTGGTCAGGTGTAAAACACATCAGCTATTGCAGAATAACAGCCTGTATATCTCGACTCTGCATTGTAAGCAGCTCTCCCCAGATCCTAAATAACAGCAATCCATTTGTTGAGCTCTGAATTATAGTTGCTTTCAAGTGGACAATAATTTTTGTTGATTTTTCATTTCTCACAACTGTGTTTTCTGAAATGATTGCAAGCTGCCAGCATTGTACACTGCCATTAAATTACATTAAACTGTCTCCCTGCTTTTCTGAAGGACCTGAATCTGGAAAAATTTCAGTCTGGTCTCCCACCCACACATTCTCGTCCTGTTTCTCTCGTCCACATAACATATGCTGTGGGTCAGGCCAGCTCCAGTGAGCAGCCAAACAGGCGTGTGTCTCTTGAGTGGATTGCTTCAGCGGGAGTGAAATGGTTAGTGTGCTGTAACATCGTACATAGCATTTGCAAATACTATAGTCTAGATTTCAATTAAGAAATTACAAATTGTCACATACAGTTGGCACCTTCCAAGGGCGGGGTAGTGTAACTAATGCAGTATTAAGTGGTCCTGAGATTAAAGCTACAATTTATTTTCTAATGAGGACATACAAATTCTTTGAGCTGCAAGACTGACTGTGTAATTGCACTGCTCTGTAAGAGGTGCCTATTTAAGTGATGTTTTTTAGGGCATGACTCTAATGAAAGAAAGACAATGTGGGAGTGTCTGTGTGCATTAGCTCCCACAAGAGAAAAAAAAAAGCCATTTTCATTGATAATATTTTTATGAAAACACAATCCATTTTCAGCAAAATGTGAATTCATAAAACTCATTCTGACTTCAGTATGTCTTGCTGATTTTGTTTCTTTAAAATATGAAACACAGTCTTTCTTCTGATCAAAGCTATGCAATGAAGCATCCTGAAGCCTGACACTAGAAGCAACAGTTTGGGGTAAAATTGTGATTCATTCTTTTTATCATTCTTGTTCTTAGAATAGAAGAAAAATAAATCTCTAAAGTCTCTTTTACAAACTTCACTGTGTTTTACATTAGGTGAAGGAGAATTTACCAACGATATAGTGGCATTTCTGAACTCTCCTAGATGGCAGGCCAGACCTCCCACTCTGGATGAGCTCTGTGATGCTTCAGCATCAGGTTACTGTGAGTGGCTCCTCTCTGACAGTAGAAAACAAGATTATAACTGGAAGAGATGTGCACCCACCTGTCTTTTTTCCCGTTTCATAGAGGCATAATCCAGTATGCACTGGAACCTGCAAAGACAAAGTAGATGCAACTAACAGTTTCTCTGAATGCCCTCCTGAACATTGTCCCTTGTCTTATATTTAGGGTATTAACTCTTCAGCGAAGAGAATGTCCTGATGTTAGTGTCCAGCAATAACACCAAAGGCATCCTAAGTGCTGCAGCTTTCCTGATCAAACCTTCACAAGTTTTCTCTGGATTATGTGAAACTTCTCAAGAAGCATTAGAGACAATTGCCTGCTCTCCAGAGCATTGCTATGGATCCTGTCTAAGCTGCTGATGATCAGACACCTTGTTGGCTAACGTTCTGGTGTGGTTTTAAAACACAGCTACTGGTTTTGAAATATAAAGTGGGTTTCTGAAATTGCCAGCCTGAGGACAAAATAAAGTCATACAAAATAAGATTATCAGAGCTTTACTTTTAGATAACATTTATTTTTAATAAAGACTTCTCTGACATTAGACTCAAAAGTTGAAGCTGCATGAAAGATACTCTTGAGATAAAAGAGGGCTGCTTCCTCGCTGCCATAGATGCAGTTATCCCCAATGGCATCAACTGACTTTTGGCACCTGTGAATTTGCTCTCTTCCTTTTGAATGTCTTCTACAGCCTTCTTAATTCACAAATTTCTGTTCTTTCCAAGACTATTCATGTAACTCAGAAGAACTGCAAATCCAGCAACTTCCATGAAATTAAATTAGTTTTTGAATGATTCTGCTAAGACACAAAAAAAACCCTTTGTATTAAATGATATATTTACTTTTAAGAGGTTGATTATTCAGATTTATTAGATTCATTAACATAAGTTAATGATGCTGACACAGAACACAGTGATTCAGTACTCGTAAAAGTGACTATTAGGTACATAATACCTAGATAAACCTTCAAAACACTTTTTTTAAAAATGGCTACTATAAAATGAGACTCCATGCTCACTTTTCCTTTATTTAACAGGTGTGATTTTGGCTGTGTATGATGGGCTTCCTGACTACAAAAACAAAGGAATAATTTAGAGAAAATGGCAAGAAAGGTAGCAAAAAACAATAAATGTTTTAACAGGCATGATCTATGAAGTGACAGGAAAGGAATGTAACATATGCAGAATCATAGAATCATAGAATGGTTTGGGTTGAAAGGTGACCTTAAAGTTCGTCTAGTTCCAAAACCCCTGCCATGGACAAGGACACCTTCCCCGAAACCACATTGCTCAAAGCCCCATCCAGCCTAACCTTGAACACTTCCAGGCATGGGACAGCCACAGCTTCTCTGGGCAGCCTGTTCCAGTGCCTCACCACTCCCATGGTGAAGAATTTCTTCCTTACATCAAATTTAAACCCACCCTCTTTCATTTTAAAACCATTACCCCTTGTCCTATCACTACATGTTCTTATAAAAAGTCCCTCTCCAGCTTTCTTGTAGGCTTCCACTAGGTACTGGAAGGCTGCTATAAGGTCTCCTCAGACTCTTCTCTTCTCCATGCTGAACAACCCCAACTCTCTCAGCTTGCCCTCATGGGAGATGTACTCCAGCCCTCTGTTAATTTTTGTGGCCTCCTCTGGACCCCCTCCAACCTGTCCATGTCTTTTCTGTACTGAGGACCCCAGAGCTGGCTGCGGGACTCCAGGTGGGGTCTCATGAGAATGGAGTAGAGGGGCAGAATCACCTCCCTTGACCTGTGGGTCATGCTTCTTTTGATACAGCTGAGATAAAAACAGCAAAGAGCAGATATGATAACTATATTTACTTCAGGAGAAGCAACATAAAACATGGGGAGAAATTACTTCAAGTGATGAAGAGTAGGCTAATAAGGAGTAATGAACTGAAACGTGAAGAGCAAAAATTTATTTAAGTTATACATAAGGAATAAAAATGATAAAAGCAAGGACAATTGAACAGTGGAAATACTTGCCAAGAGGGGTAGTTGGGGGACCACCAGTAGGAATACTAGATACTAGATAAAAGATGTACATGTTTAATACTAAAAGCAAATCCTGCCCTAGTGCAGAGTGATAAACTAAATAATTCCTTGTAACTTTTCCAAAGCTATTATGTCAGTGATTGTCATGGAAAAAATGAGGTACAGATGAACATGGCCTAGTTGAGCTCTGATTTAGAAAGTTTTAAGGAGTGATTTTCAGAGTTGAATTCCTCTCAGCAAACTTTCATAGAGAAATTAAGACTGACAAAGCTGAGCAGGTAAACTTGACAGAGAATGCCAGACAGAAATGAGAAGAAAAATAATTCAAAAGAAGTAAATTTATCTTCTGTAGCCATATGCTCTAATCATAGTCACTGTCTTAATTGTCCTGCAGACATGGCTTCATGCACGGACACCTGTTCTGATCTCTGAGAGCACATACTGCGACATGTGTGTGAATCCCAGTACAGGGGCTTCCAGAACAACAGCCCAACAATTTCACAAGTGTAACAAAGCACTAAGCAACACTTCCAAATATGCATTAATTACTGAATGTGTACTTAGCTAAGGTGAGCTGCAACTCCATCCAATTCTTAATTTTTTAGCCAAAATCACCCTGGCACTGAGTAGAAGATATTAAGTGCTTTTCTGGGGTGTGGAATATACAGTAGCTCCATTATGAGCCCATAATAATTCACGAGCAGTACTACCCCTCATCTTAATCTGTGATCTAATTTGGGATCTCATTTTCTTCCACCCTTATCCCATCTCCCTTTACATTATCTTCCAAATAAAATACGCTCACAGAATACCAGAATAGAAATAGAAGTCCATAAATCTTTCAGAAGCATTTATAGAGCTGCTCTGCACTGTGGCATGCATTCAACTGACAGCTGCTGTATGCCTTTGTATTCTCATTCATTAGATGTTGCTGTCTGGAATAACACTGGCATAGTGGAATTCTTTACACCCTAATTATCCTTCTGCTCTTTCACTTGCTTCACATGGTAGATACTTTGTAGGTACATTATGAAGAATGTCCAAGGTATTGCTCTGGTTAACTAGCAAAGCATCAAATGTTCTGCAGAACCTTCTCACAATTAAAAAAAAAAATAACAGATATCTGAGTGGTAGGTTGGAATGGGTCAGTTTGTTTAGAAAAGGAGTTATTAATAGGCATTCAGAGACACAAATAAGGTAAGTGAAATAGTGGCCTCTCTCTGACACTCAATATTTAAAGATTTTCAGGTATTTTCTAAAAAAAGAAAAAACTAAGCAGCAAAAAATGGCTGTGGTTCTAAGACAACATAAGCTGGTAGAAGAAAATGGCTTTGTTAGCTTAACAGTACTGATCTGCCAGCTATACCAGAAGGTTCAAAAGTATTGATGAAACTGCTACAGTTTCAAGAAGACCATCTCTGTATACAATATTAAATGCTTTCCCTTTATCTAAATATAAAGGAGGTCACTATGTCATTCCTGCTAGTGAATGAGTGGTGCTACGTCATCCATCCATAAAGGGTCAGCATCCAAAGAATCAGAGATGTCTGTGTTGGACAGCAATAGTTGGTGCACTGCATTTTTAATTTCTCGAATTTCCTAATTAAAAATCCTCTTTAGACAAAATGTCAGGTAACTATATTAAGAAAAGCCAGAATTTCTCAAGTCACAGTTTATAAAAACATTCACACTTCATGCTACCTGATTTTTATACCTGCAGGTACACTCAGGATCTTAGCAGCAGTATATGCTGTGTTTATTAGCAAATCTCTAACACAACATTTACATTTTCATTCTTAAAGAGTTGTGACTTCTGCAGCAAGGCAAGTTAAAGTGTTATTATTCTTTGCTGCGTGCTAATGAGCACCGTTTCCTGCATTGAGTATCTTCACCTGCTGGCCTTGAGACTGTATCTATAACCTTAGAGAAGATAAAACAAGAGAACACAGGGTATATAATTGTGGCAGTGGACTCTCAAATGGATTCTTGTTACAATCTTTAAGGCAAAAATATAGCCTGACTCTCCTAAAGTCTGCCATTTGACTCAGCAAGGCTTGATTTAGGTGCCTGGATTGATTTTTATTTTAACACAAAGGTTTCTAAGCTGTGGCAGGGAAGGGTGAGTCTCAGCTGCATTTTCTAAGTTAGTCATTCCTAAGAAATATGAGGCTAACTCTGTTGAACTTTGTATGTGTCATTATATATATACTTAGGTACATGCATTCCTGGACCAATTTTATACAGGAGGAGGTGGTGAAGTACTAACAGTGGCCACCTGTTTCTCACAGTCTGAATCTAACCTGGATGCAGTTATTTGACTTGACACAAACATTACCATTTTCCCATCTTTCAATACTTACAGATGAGGATGTCACTCCATTGCACCACACAGGCTGGGAGGCAAAGGTCAGTAGCAATGTAAAAGCAAAAACACTCATGTAGTACGGTGGATGAGCTATACAGAGTTGCAGGAGCCCAGGGCACTTTAGTCTCAGAACTGTGATTTAACAGACAACTGGCAGAAAAAATATGAGACTTACACATTGGGTGGAAAAGGATTTAAGCCATATATGTGGTTAACTGCTTAGAGCTGAGTGACAATAGGGAAGGCACTGACCACAGTAAGTTGTTGAGTCTGTACCAGTGCCATAAAGATGCCTGTAATGTCTTTTTTTCAACTATACCAGCTACTAGGAAGAAAATTAGCTCTTTCCCAGATGAAACCAGGACATCATATCAGGATTAAATGGAAATAATAAGGTATGCTTTTGCAGACAATCAGGATCTTTACCTCCAAGTGACTGGTTCAGCTGTACAAACTGGCTCCTTTTTGATCACTGGAATGATAACCTTCCTACTTATAACATTTCCTCTGATAAAACAAGCTTGAGTGACACATGCTGTGTTGAGTAAAAGTTTGTGTACGTGATTGAACAAGTATGATCTATATAGTATGTAACGGTAGTGCATACATTATCAGCTTGTTCAACCCCGTAAGAGCAGATCTATTGAGGAAAAGAGCAAAAACAGCTGGGTGGCATCCACATAGGATGTGCTTTGTGGCTGAACTTCACGCCAGATCTACTCTAGCCCTGAGGGAGAAACACCTGTAGTGGCTGGGGCACATTAGGTTCATTCCTGAAGCATATATTCCTCCTTGATTCTATTGTAAAGGAACTCAGTTCATGTGATGAGACAGCTTTGTGATATAAACAGAAACATAGTGAGTGGGGATGGTCACAAGATTGAAGCCAATATCACGCTCCCAAATCAAAATTGAACTCAGTGAGAAGTACTCAGCAGTGGTTTGAGATGCCTGTAGTGGTAATATCAGTCACTGGGGAATCTCCAGCAGTTTCCCAGTACTATTCCTAAAAACTCTTTCAAGGTGTTCTGGCAAAACATTAGCCACGCTACATAGTACGTATTTGTGTCCTATTCATTTTATTGTGGTGACAAGAGATCCAAATGAAAGTCACAACGCCGTTGTATATAACCTTGTGTAATGCTAATTCAATACACTAATTATCTACAATACATGTAAATACACAAGTATACATTACAGACCCCTGCCCCAAAGTAATTGTGGGTGGATTAATCCCAACAAAAAGAACTCCTACAGAATCAGGTATCTAGTGTTGGTGAGCTCTCTGCACAGCAGTGAAGGGGGAAAAGGAGCACCACCAGATATCTGCTCAGTCCATCCTCAAGAGTGTCCTTAAGACAGGTATATCAAAACACCCTCCAGAAATGCTTCTTTCTCTCATCAACCATAGAGGCTAATGGTCAGCATCTTGACTGTATAAGTTTTTGAAGCTCCTACCTTTCAACTTTATTTTTTCTAGAAGCATGTGGAATTTCAGTTGACCACAACCCGGTTTATCGTTGTTAAAAAGCATCACTCTCACGGTTGACTACCACATGGTGGGATTTATTATCACACAGTCTCAACATTGTGTCAGAGCCTGAAAATATATGTATTGTCATAAAAAGTCTAGGTCCTTCTTTTTAACTGTAGAAATGGATAATTTATTTTTAAAAACTAAGGTACCAGTTCTTCTTTGTTTCACCATAATACTAAATCTACCAGGCTTCATAACAACTGAAGTGGCTTCTCTTAAAAAACACTGTTTCTGCAGAGAAAATTGTCTATCTTCAGAATGTTAATATGTGCATTAGCTGTAGATTATTTTAGCATTCCCCCCTCATGCAGTTGCCAAACCCTCTGGCCAAAAGCACTGAGACATCAAAGGTCATTTGGGCCAATGATTACTTTTGTCAGCTGGGTAGTTTCTTTCACTTGGCTAATTAATCATGCTCTGCATATTTCTCAGCCTCAGCTTGTCTCAGAGAAACAGTATGTGTCATTATTGGCACTGAGTTTATTAAAGGCACAGCAAAGAAAGTAATTTGCAGATAATACAGAAATACAACTACAAAGGACACAATATTGGACATTGTGTAATTGACTGAATAGATGATGGACATGTTTTACTTTTCTTGGAACTCAAATATTACCTAGTGCAGTATACAGAAGGACAGGTAGATAAATACAGAAATCAGGTAGTTTAAATCCTACAGTGTAGTCAGATTGTAGTTTCATTTGTAATAATTTTGAAAAATTGCCTTCTTAGTTGGAAGACTGGAAGACTTAAGATACTGAGGATGTAACCACAACCAGAATGTCTAAAATTGTGACAGCATTTTGAAGATATATATATATTCTTGTGGGAAAATATGCATTTCCATTTTTAGCCAGACTTCATATAGGCATACACCAAAATGCCCATTTGCACTTAGAAGTTGTCTTTGTTTATTTTGCAACAGGAGTCAGTCTAAGCATAGCTTAGCATTCCTCTACTACTGCGAATGCGAAGAGTAGCAGAAAATAAAACCAAATCAATAAATACAAATAAATTTTAAAAGTAACTCTTATTAAAAGCTTTCGAGTTAGATCTGTAAGTTCAAATGGAGTCTAAAGGAATGAGGTGCCTAATATCTAACTGGCTAGTAAGCTCATTTTTTTACTTCTTTTGTATTTTCTTTATCAGTGGAGGGGTGAAAGAAGAGTAGCATAAACTTTAAAGAGAAGAATGCTTGTATTTTAACAAACAAAGTTTGGAAAGACCGAAGGACATCCTTAAGTCTATATTTGTGGGAGTTCCAAAACCTTAATTTCATGTGCTCCCTTCCAGTTCTTTACCTACAAAGCTGCCCTCTTCTTTCCATGGGATAGTACCAGTATGTAGCATTAGAGCTCTTCTTAGAAACGTGTCTTCCAAATCCAAAGAAAATGTTAAAGGATATGCAGTAAAGATAACCAATATATCATCATTTAATTAGCAAACACAGGGGAGGTGGAAATTTCTACTGTTAAACTTGTCCAGTGTTTCCTGTAAGAAGTCCCATTTTCAGGTGTTTCTAATATTCTTTCCAAATTTGATCTATTTCCAGATAAGAAAAAGACAATATTTAGCAAATGTTAAAAAAGAATACATCTTTTATTTGAAATGTTCTGGCTATGTTGTGAATTCGTATTTGGCAATACCAGGAATGGCTTTTGTGATTTCCATGAGCCTTCTTCTGAAAAGATGTCTCCTTCTCCTTCTCTGGAGACATTCAAAACCCGCCTGGACATGTTCCTGTGCGACCTCACCTAGGCGTTCCTGCTCCAGCAGGGGGATTGGACTAGATGATCTTTTGAGGTCCCTTCCAATCCCAAACATACTGTGATACTGTGATACTGTGAAAATATGCTGACATCTAGGCTAACATAAGCTTTTGAAAATACGAAGAATTATTTAGGTTGTTCAACTGGAAATAACTTTGTCCCCCTCTCAGCCCACACAAATAAGGAAACAGTGAGTGCACCTTCTGTGCAAGAAGCAGCAGCTTTCAGCAAAGGGTTATTAGAATTTGAGGACATCTTTCCTGCAGCGACTTTTCCCTTGTGTGCTACAGGAAACTTGGATAATGAAATTAAACGTGGAAAACTTACCCTCTTGTCTCTCAAACTTCATGAAAGTGATTTAAAAACTTGCACTTCCTTGTCCTCAACCTGCTTTTTCCTGACAAGTGCTGTAGCAGAATCAAATTCAGAACAGTCTCATACAGGAAGGAGGGAGCAGTCCAAGGCTGGACCAAGGAAGGGACCCACAAGACCTGGGACTGGGAGGAGCCCATGGCGGCAGGGGGAAGGTGAGCACTGGTTGGAGGAGGAGGAGGCTGAGGCACCTCAGAAAACAGGACTGGGGGAGGGAAATTTTAAAGAAGGCAGGGGAGAGGTGAGGATTCTGGAGAAAAACAATCGGAGGAACATGTACACAGCAGAACACATGCCCAGAGTTTGGAACAGAAAACAGAACTCGAGTTTTAGGTTTCTCTGCTAGCAGCTGATAACTCTGAAACCTTCTGTAAAGCATCTTTCCCCTATCTGGGTGTTGCTGTGCTGAGGAGAGGATAACTCTTCTATCTGAAATTCTGTCAGCTCAGAGATCCTAGGTCTCTGGAACAGACAGACAGACTGCAATAGCCAGATGATTATTTTTCTTTCCTATTTTTGTCTGTAAAACAATTCCAACTCAAGGAACTAAAAATCCAAAATATCATTATTAATAATTGGGTAAGAATTTGCTACCATGTTTTAATTTAATTTGCCTACTTCTGGCTGTGGATGTTGCAGATATGCTCATCTTTATTTACATATTGCACACTATTTATTTTTTTCCACAGGAACCAAACATTTCTAACAGCAGTAGATGATTCTTTAGCTGAACCAACTATTTTATAGGTGTATTTATGTATTTATTTACATGTTCTGTGTGTGCATTTTTATGTATTTATATATCATAAATGTATCTTTGCTGTTTAGCAGTGGTTTTCTGTCTCATTTACTGCAGGTTTCTAAATCTCTGCCATGAAAATAAAGCCTTATTAATTTCCTCACAGCGTTTTCTATAGCTATCTGCACTATAGTATCTCAGTGCTTGACACTTGTATTCACATCATCTCAGTAGTGACTGAGATGAGAAGGAGCCAAACCCCATTCTACAGAATGCTCTGGAATTTATCATAGAGTAAGTCATGTCAAAAAATCGCCAATAGTTTTCATTATGTCATTTGATAGCCTGTGACTTGCTAGTTTTGATAATTTATTTCTATATAGTGTGTAATGCATTCACAGAAGTTGTAAAGATATAAATCCAGAGTCAAGTTGAACTGGTGGTTTTCTTCTGCAGGGTGGCAGAGCCAAGCTGGGGCTGCTTTGCCACAGTGTTGAGAAGCCCGAGGAAGAGGCAGAGCAGAAAGGGTGGTCTCAAAGGAGGGCTGAAAGAAAAGCTTTTTCCTTTCTGGAAACGTCAGATTTGAATGAATCCTGGAGAACCAGGTTTGCTGCTCCTGCTGCAACCAGAGGTAGGGCAGGAAAGATGGACAGAACTGATACTTCCAAGGGGGTTTTATACCTTCACAGCCATTCTTACTGCCCTGCATCCCCCAAAATTTCTCACAGTCTCAGCAGAAATCAGCTTGTCTTTGCAAGACCTCAACCAAGGCAGAGTAGTCACTGGGACGTAGCCACTTTGTAATGTAATTTTCACCCTATTCTACTGCCCCACTCTACTGCCTTTTCTCTGCATGTTTTAAGCCGATCCTAGATAGACAATTGACAAAACAATGTGCATAGTTCTGTGTGTGTTGTAGTTTGTCAAATCCTCTGTCAACTTTATTTTGCTCAGTATTAAAACCTACCTGTTTTAGAAGGCAATTAACCCTTACCTTTGTTAGTGCATCAGTAAGTTAAGCTTTTCTCTTCCTTATAATATTAGCTGATACAATATTTGTTCCCAATACTTCAGTCCCCTTATTCCCTTTAAAAGACAACAATAATTGTCAGTCAACTTTCATTATCTGAAGTGCTTACCGTTCAACCCTTCTAAATATTTCCGTTTCCTTCTTGCTTAAAAAGCTTGGTTTGGAACATCATATAAATTGTTTTGTTGTTTTTCTGTTTTTAAATAATCCAGTTAAAAGCTGTTTTGCCCAGAGATAAATGCTGTTTAAAACCACAGGGGTGGCTATAACAAAACAAAACAAACAAAAAAAAGCTGTCAGAGTTACAAAGAAAACTGTTCATCTACTGTATATAAAGACATGAAATGGAAAAGTCAAGAGACTAGTAAGGAAGGGTCAAGAAAACTTCAGAGAAGTCAGATCAGAGTGAACCAGAGGGAAATGATGTGGGGTAGGGGAGAGTAGGACAGATTTTCAAAGGAGAATGCACAGAGAATATCTTCATATGTCTAACAGACCTATTTCTGTTCAGATTAGTATCTCCTTGTTATACGCATGAGGCTCTGGCTTTTTCCAAAAGTACTTCATGTACAGAATATTAATTTATTTTTCTTCCCAAAGTAACACATTTAGAGCAGTGAATTCTGTAGAGACAACAGAACAAAGAATCATCTAAAACTCATTTTAGGGTATTTGAGTTTAAATCAGCAAGACTCACAGTTGGGGTAGATAGCAAAATAACACTTCTATCATCCTAGTGAATTTACACAGAGAGAATTCAAATAGGAACATTAAAGAAAATGGTGAGCTTGTTTGTTCGTGGGGAGGAGTGGGCAGAGGGGAAATGGCAACCATCATTAAGGAAACACAAGGAAAAAGGAAATCATGCAGGGAGCAGAAAAATAGTAGCAGGAGTGTGAGGAGAAAAGGCAAAGGATGGAAATATTCAGCAGCTCCTCAGGAATATCTTTGGTTGAGTCTGCTTTCAGTTTTGCTCTGCTAGCTAAGGTCTGGGAAAAGTAACCATTTGAATTTCTGTCTTTAACAGGAGACAGGCCTCATAATTTGCCGGTGGCTTACAATTTAAACTGGGAGGCGTGGCTGACACACCAGAAGGCTGTGCTGCCATCCAGCGGGACCTGGACAGGCTGGAGAGTTGGGCGGGGAATAATCTGATGAAATTTAACAAGGGCAAGTGTAGAGTCCTGCATCTGGGCAGGAACAACCCCAGGTTCCAGTATAGGTTGAGAAATTACATATTAGAGAGCAGTGTAGGGGAAAGGGATCTGGGGGTCCTGGTGGACAACAGGATGACCATGAGCCAGCACTGTGCCCTTGTGGCCAGGAAGGCCAATGGCATCCTGGGATGTATTAGAAGGGGGGTAGTTAGTAGATCAAGAGAGGTCCTCCTTCCCCTCTACTCCGCCCTGGTGAGACCACATCTGGAATATTGTGTCCAGTTCTGAGCCCCTCAGTTCAAGAAGGACAGGGAACTGCTGGAGAGGGTCCAGCGTAGGGCAACGAAGATGATTAAGGGAGTGGAGCATCTCCCTTATGAAGAAAGGCTGAGGGAGCTGGGTCTCTTTAGCTTGGAGAAGAGGAGACTGAGGGGTGACCTTATTAATGCTTATAAATATATAAAGGGTGAGTGCCATGAGGACGCAGCCAGGCTCTTCTCAGTGGCAAACAATGATAGGACAGTGGGATCAAGCTGGAACACAAGAGGTTCCACTTAAATTTGAGAAGAAACTTCTTCTCAGTGAGGGTGACAGAGCACTGGAACAGGCTGCCCAGGGAGGTTGTGGAGTCTCCTTCTCTGGACACATTCAAAACCCGCCTGGACGTGCTCCTGTGCGACCTCACTTAGGCGTTCCTGCTCCAGCAGGGGGATTGGACTAGATGATCTTTTGAGGTCCCTTCCAATCCCAAACATACTGTGATACTGTGATTTACTGTGCATGAAAGAAACGTGATGAATCAACAGTTTGGGGGTTCTCCTTCTTCTTTTGGGTATCTGAAGGAGCAGAAGCGGCAATGGATTTGCCTGGGCTTGGCAAACTCCTTGTGATAAGCACCACAGTAAAGTGCCAAGAGCCTCAGTACTGAGTGTTGTGTATATGGGGACCGAAAAGTGAACATATCTGTCCAGTTATGGCTCCTTATAAAATGTGTTATCTGTCACTGCCTTAACAGGAACCCTTAGATGCAACTATTCAGATCAGTCCCTTGAGATCTGTATATAGTATAGAAATCCTTTCCTGGTATCCTGCCTGGTGCATGTTCACTTAAGGGAGGTGGATTTTCCATTTTTTCTGTGCAGTGTTAGGAACTGTACTTGCAGCAGCCACCTTCAGTCCTGTTTTTTAAGCTATGCTCAAGATAGATGACCTGCAGAGCCTGCTGTAGAGCTGGGTGTTTGCCTAGCGCAAATTGAATGCTGTAAGATTTTTACCTCAAGTCTCTAAACAGTTCTGCTAAGCATGTAAGAACACGGTTTCTGGAAGGCTTTATAAGCTGGTCAAATCAGTGCAAATAATCAAGCAGAATAATGGCCACCTTTATGTCCTCAAGATTATTCCTCTGAAAAAAATTGAAATCCACTGTCAAAAAAGCAGAGAAAATAAGCCTCCTCAAAGAAACAACTGGAGATGCTGTAACTTAGGCAGACCAGCTCTTTATCTAACTTTAGTCTTGAAAACATTATGAAACAACAACTACAAACATTACTGCTATCTCTCCTAATGATACATAAAAGTAGAGCACACAACCACAAAATTACTTCAGAATGCTCTTTCCCTTGCCACAATCTAGTGCTAAATTCTAGCCAGCATTGTTGATTGAGGTGCCACGCTGCAGAGAATACAGAAGAAAACTCTTTCTTGTTTTCTTTACTGGATACTTGCTAGCTTCATATCTCCAGTGAAAGTCTGATCAAACATGAGCTGCTGCTTGAAGTAGGACACATTTGTTTACTTTTATTTCTTTTGTGTGTGTGTGTAAATTTATTCCTTCATTAATTCAACTATTTCCTTAAATCATAAGATATTTTTATTTTTCTGGAAGAAACACTCAAGTCTTCATGTAACTGCGAGGTTTGTAAGTTTTTAAAGTGGGTTCCTGAAAGTCATTTTTTTTTTCTTTTTAGAAACAAGGGAATTCAACACTAAAGAGGACAGAAAGCGAGGGCTTTAGTCCATTGAACCAGAAAAAACAATTTTATTAAAACAGTATGAGCAGCGTAATGCAAAAGGTACATGAATCATGGCCCAGACGGATCTTTAAAAGTTTAACGGGATTTTAATTTCTAATATCACATTGAAGGAGAGCTCATTTTTCTGTTTGTGGCTCAGGATGCACAAAGTAAACATGTCCCTAGGAGAAAAAATAATTTCAGTTCAATCTGTGAGTCATGGCTCGCTTGAGAAGAGAACCAGTGAGGGAGCAGTGCCATCTACAGGCTGTGTCCCTGCATCCCTCAACAGGGCTGGTTATCACGGTCTCCTTCAGGCACAGCCATGAGTAGCTAAAGTGTCTCTCAGCAGCCTGCAGTATGTATCTGAACAACTGCTGGGGATGCTCTGAATAAATTTCGCATTTTCCATTATTCCTTCTGGCTATGGGTTCTTTCTAGCATGCCCAACAATCTGAAGGTTCCTCTGAAGATGGGAGAGTGCTTTATTTTGCATTTTTGAATTGAAATCTCTGAAGGGCTGCAAAACACTCTGAGAGCAAGAGTTTTCAGTGTTGAAAGGAAAATAATTATTTCCATAACACAAATAATTTTAAAAAATCTCCGTTGTTGAGGAGACGTCAAATCAGTAACATGTATCTATGATGTTCTACTAGGAGAAAAAATGTCCCTAGTAGACACCAAAGCAAATATGATACAGAATATTTAAATAAACAAGTACAACTAATTTGTGGAACTTACTGCCAGAGGTTACTGTGGAGCTGGAGTTATATGGGTTCATAATGGAATTAGACCACTGCAGAGACAGGAGCAGCCGGTTCTTAAACGCTATTGAAATTAGTAGCCTGGATCCAACTTTTTTAAGGAAATCTCTAAATTTCTGAGCTCCTTTGTGACATCTTGTGCACTGATGCTTGTATTCATTCTCTAGACATGTCTTTGCTGCTAATGGGGATATGATAACCAAGTGTAGTGGAATTTCTCATTACTCAATGCATCCATTACAGTTGTATTTGCAGAAAAATCTGAGCATGCTTGCAGGAACTAATCTTTGTGCGATACTAAAATCCTGAATGCAAAGGAATAGATGAAAGGCCAATAAAGGTCTAGTAAACCATTGTTAATGTCAATGAAAATAATAGGCTATGCACAGAACATTCTCCACTGTAATAAGTTTAAAAATAGTTTATCTTGCCAGATGTTTCCCCCCAACAGGTTTGTAAGCGTAGAGACTGAGAAGATGGCCAGAGCAGAAGATATCAGAACATGAGTAAAGAGATTTTGTCACTCTGAATTTCTATTGCATAGTGATGATAAGAACTGAAAAAAAGTGATTGCAACAATAAGTCTACTCCATCTTCTTTCAGGAACCCAAATAGATCTCCTCCTACATTCACCCCATCTCTTTAAGGTTGTGAGGAGTCTGTAATTTGCTTTGAGACAGAGATGTAGACACCCATCTTCAGCAAAAATGTTGTTGGTAGGATTCATGTATTTTCTTTCATTTCCTTTTATGCCTAAAAAAATTCCCATTGTTGCTCATAAAATACTTCAGCACAACTAACCATGAATGTCTTTGTATTTTTCTCTTACTCAGATCAGAATTCTTCCATATTCTGAGCAGACATGGGGGTGCTGCCCACCACCAGAGTTTTCCACATTCTTTCGTTTCCTACAATAACATTTTCCTTTTGTCTTTAGAATGGCAGCAGCCCTGAGGTGGTTAGTGAACATCTGATAAGCTACAGGAGATTCACATGGTACCAATCTGAAGCTATTCTTTTTTTCTGTCTTCAAAGAAATGAGAGACCTGATAGTTCTCATTTAAAATGTGTTAATTTAAAGGCTATCACATTCCCTCTGGAGTTCTCATACTTTCTCTCTTCTCAGATATAATCAGAGGAGGCTTCCAATGTTAATCTCGATTCTCTTAATCAAAAGAATGCAAATTTTACTGTCCTATCTCAGTTTGACATCAGCAGGACTGATTACTACTTAGGAACAAGGGTTATACTAAGCTTATTCTTCCAGGGTAGAAATAATATATAGCTTTATGCTGTTCGTACGATGCCATGCTATTGTCCTTCCTTGTTGTCATCGTCACTGATAATGTTCATGTTTGACTCAACATCATCATTAAATCTTACAGTAGTAGTACTGAATGACCGTTTTTGTTGCAAAGACTATATATATATATACATATATATGCTTTTCTCTAACTGTTTTGTCTCTGCTAGGGAATTTAGGAACAAATTACAATTTAATGCCAGATATGTTCTCCATTGTGAGCTGCATATATTTATTTGGTCTGGAATTGGTAATCAATAAAATGATGTGCTACATTGTTTGCTGTGTATGGGCTTGTTCAATTCTCCATGCATGCTCTGGTTACTTAAAAAATAATGTTGTTTTCCAAGGAAGGTGTTCTGCCTGTATTCTGTTTAGGATTGTTTCTGCATTTCCTTAATGTTGTTCACATATTCCCTAGCTGCTACAGATAAGAGCATAGCAACCGTTCTGGATGGGAATGCTAACTGAAGGCAGATGAAACAAGGAGATATGCAAGAGAATCGACTATTCAGAAATCAGACTTAGAAGGCAGAGTTAAATGATTAATAGTCTACTGAATTTTACCAAAGTAAAGCTCAGTGGTTCTTTTCAGTATTACTTAGACCTTTCCATGTTCAAAGTACCGGTTGTACCACTGTAAGTAGTCAGCATTATGCAAAGCTAAGTCCCTAATATTAGAACTGCCAGTAAATAACTTGTGTAAACTCAATTTTTAATTGATGCATCAGGGATGTGTTTCAGTGTACTGCAGGAAGAGAAATCTGAGATATAAACAGGGATTGTAAATGGATCTTCTTTTATCTTCAAGTTGACAAATACACCAGCCACTTCCAAATATGATAAAGCCTACTTTATGGAAGGAGTTTGTACTTATTTCATCCATGCTGGGACACACCAACTACCACCCAAAGTATTATTTAGAAATACACAACCCACAGACTTGAATTTTAAAGTGCTCAGTCACCTAGTCCAACTAAAAATATGCGTGTTTTAATAACTCATCTGTCAGAGCAATGGATAACAAGGAGTTGAATAAATAGCAGGTTTTTTGTTTGTTTGTTTGTTTGTTTTACTTAAACCATAACAAAAACCTAACCCTATTTCGAAGTACTGCAACTGAAACTAAAACAATTGCATTCACAGCTGAATCCAAACTGGAATAGATCAAAGGTGTTTGTTATGTGAGCCCCATATCTCAGATGCTGAAGAACAAGAATGTAATACCAAGATGGGTTTATGAAGTCAGTGATATTCTGGTCATTTTGCTCCGCTCATTCTTAGCTGTCTAATACCTTTCCATTGACTGGGTCATTTTTTTTTTTATTCCTACTAAACTAACAGTAATGCCATTTTGGTTGATGTAAAATTGCATGAATGAACTATGAGATGCTAAACCATGGCAGAAAAGAAAATTACTGGAAAAAATAATAGAAAATTTACAGACTTTGCATTCCTCCTGATGCACTTTTCAGACAAGCTAACACTAGCCAAAATTACCCTACCCCTAAACATTTTATTTTCTACTGTCTGTCAGGCTAGAGAAAACATCATTGAATCTGACTCAGAAAACATGAAAATTTAGAAGTTGATTCTGCCCCTTTTGAGCCTTTGCAGTACAAGGTGTCATTTGGGGAAGCTTGGATTGAAAGAAAACCCGAGCGTATGGAAGCTGCCTACAGCCAACTGAAAAAGCCTTGCACAGCTTTCTCTTGAACCTGCCTGGGAATGGGTGGAAGAGTGGGGGAAGAGTGAGAAGAATCACAGCAAGTATTGCAGGACAATTTAAGCTGTTTTGAGGCCTGATTTCTGTCCTGAAATACTTGCTTCGTGCTGTAGCTTAGTCAGATGCTTTGTCAGAACAAGAAATAGAAATTTTATATGAATGCTGGCAAATCCTATATGGCCTTTTTCAAAAAAATATTTAGAAAAATGCACATTACCTTATCATAAACCTTTGGTTTTAGTCTTTCTGTCACTTCTCTTAATCTGAGCATGTTTATCAGCATCATCCCTCCTGGGCTGCTCCTGTAGGGTTATAACGTATTCTGATCACATAGGGTCTATTCCTCCATAATGCTCTTGAGTCAGTTACAGTCATATTTAAGCATTTGATAGTTTAACTTTGAAATAAATGGCAGCTGAATATCTTTTCACCACACCCAAATATGTTCCTGACTAGTCATCAGTTTTTACTTCCATTCCCCTGTCATTATTATAATTCCATTTTTACTGCAGAAAATCTCCCTCTTTAAAATATTGTTCATCATCCAGAAATAAATGCCACCACCACAATGCTTAATATACACTAGTTTTGTGGGGGTGTTTGCCCACATGTGGGTGGGTGAATGCATGTTCTTTCTGAAATTTTGTCTTGAAGTTAAGCTGAAAATCTGTGCTTTGGTTCCGAGCAGGAAAGCAGCCGAATTCCTAAGGGAAATAGGGAGACTAAGAGCAGGCCCTGCTGGAGCAAAAGCAAAACAGCTACTTGGCTTCAACAGCATCAGAATTTTTCCCTCCTTGCACTGGAAATATTAAGATATGAAGGACTGAACAAATAACTATTTGCATTTTACAAGGAATACTGTGCATCCTGGAGTATAAAAGTCGATGTTATTTGTCAGTAATTACCTACACTTTGTAGGAACTACATGCTGTTTATGGGAACTATACCTGATAAGAACTACTAAGAACTGCAACCAGTAAAAACATTTTTAGGAACTCATTCAGAAATACATGACGATTTTCCTTATCATCCTCTATTCTCATATGGGTGTAGTGGTGCCTCATGTTAACCCAACCCGGTATTAACAGGGCTCAGTGAAGGAGGCTGTTCAAAAACCAGTTTTTAGGCGCCACCTGAGCAATGGATAATTATTCCCTGGCATGTGTCTGTACACCTCTTGAAAGCTGCAACTACGTAGGAGTTAAAAGGAGTTTTGTAAGCTGTTTATGGTTCATATGCTGGAATCTGGACTGCTCTGAATCAGAAAGTAGTGTGAACCCTTGCCAGCCGTGAAGAGGTTTTGAATGCACTAAAGAGATGTGCAAAAAGCATTAACTAAAGATGAAATTTTGAAAGTACAGAGTCATAGAGACAGTACTTCTCCTTATTATTACATGTCCTTATTCTTAGATATCTTTAATGTTAAATTACATATTCCTACACAGCAATCTTTCTGGATATCTTAGTAAGCTATAATTTAGATCTTTTTCAATCTACAATAAATTTACTTTGCTGATAACTTTCACTATGTTTTCTTTTTTTTTTTTCTTTTTTTTTGTTATTCACCGTATGAAAAACCTTACCAATGAAACTCCTAAGCCTGCATAACAGGTCAACTGGCAAACAGAAGTCTTATTATGACAATGACAGTGCAGTCTGTTTATGTTTTTCTCCAGATTAGGTATTTGACAGTAATTTGCCAAAATATAGTGGACTTATAAAACTGAAAAAGCTAGAGAGTCCACACTTGCCAAAGACAGGAGTTCATTAAATAGATGGACTAACAGATAATGAAAAACTTTTGTGCACTACAGTCCATAAAAACAATACACTCATAATTACCAATAGTGAAATATTCAGGAACAAAAGTTCAAAGTTCAGATGATGGAAGAAATCTTAATTTTCTTTACAAGTCTGTTGTTACTAAGGAAAGAAAGCAAGATTGCTATGACAAGATTCAGTTTTATTTAGCTCCCTTGTTTGTCATAATATTTCTTCAAATATTCCAACAAATTTTTAAAGTCATCTCTGTAGATATCCAGGATCATGGCTTCAATTGATGAAATCAGGTTTTTAAGTTACTTAGTTATAGCAAATTATATAGAGATGATCCTTTTAAATTATAGAATTTTTATTAATTAGAATGGAGTGAATAGTTTTCCTAAGTCTTTTTAATAGTCTTTTGAGATTCAAATAGGTATTTTTATGCTGTAATTGAGCATATTGTGAAGTAGTTAAGGATGTTGATATGGTCTGTAACTGAGTGTAAGTTTTATGTACTGAAGCAAGACACCCACTGAACTACTAAATTTTAAGTACAAAAAAGTTGTTTAAAATAATCTAGACTTTATTACCACACAATAATAGTAACATCTAGAAGCAAACTGACACAATCATCTCAAATTTTTCAGTCTGTCAAACTTAGATTGTCTCTGCCCCAGTAATGCCTCTTTTGCTAGTTTTTGCTGCAGGTATCAATGAATGTTTCAGTATTACTTTGTACTCTGAGAGGGATTTTCACAGTGTGCTTTTCTCTTTGGTGTCTTTTAAATCAAGCAGCCAGCAAGGTGATTGCCCTGTGTGGATGCTATAGGTTGAATTGCTTCTCTTTCCTCCCAATGGTATTTGGGAAAAGCTATTTTTAAGTTTCTGTTGCATTTTGACATTTTCCCTCACTGCTTTGAAGTGCTGCATTCTGAAAATGTTACTGGTATGTGCAAATTATGTTTGGTTTATTGTGGTTTTGTTTGTTTGGCTTTAAATAAAAATTACAGACTTAGAAAACAGATACAGAAAAAACATCTCAGGGGAAGGAGAGCTTACTAGTATAAAAAGGATGGCTTTGAGGTAAAGTAATAAAAGTATTCTGCTACCCTAACAAAACGATAAAGAAGACAAAAAAAATAACCTGTAGTAATTTGCAATAACTATTTCTTGGAAAATCTGTAAAAAGTTATGAGAATAATTAATCAAATGGAAAAAAATACCGAGGATTTAGGAAGTTAATACAAAGCAAAAAGTTACCCTGCCTACACTACAAAATAGATTAAAGTTAGTAATGAACATAAAAACTGGAGAGTTACCTGTAAGGAGTCAAATATTTTACTGATGCTTGACAGATAATAGCAACTGGATACTATTGTATGTACTAAATAACATTCTTAGGACTGGGAAGTCAAAGAGATGTTTTGTTGCCATCTGATAATAGAGAACTCATATTTATTGCCATATTAAGCCTTCTGAAAATGTTGAGGAAGATGAATAGGAGATGAGATGATGGATAAACAATCCATTTAATCCATTTACTGCCACTGTTGTCCCACGTGTCTGTAAAATTCTCATTTCCATATGCTAATGAGCACTTATTGTCAGTCCCCAATAAATTTCATATTTAAGAATATATTTGTTTATCTCAAAATTGTACTTACAGGGCCTTCAAGTACAGTCAAAAATTGACATTGCAAATCCTCTCACTTCTTGCCCCACGTTACAGTATTTTAGCAGCATCCGTTGACTCTTTCACCTGCTCAGTTTTCAAAGCACTGCCTAAGGTACAAAACCTGCTCTTTACCAGTTTTACATTTCACAGCTGCCACACCAAAGCAGAAGTGAAGAAAATTTGTTTAATTGTGTTTCCCCAAAGCAGTGATCTGTTCTCTTCCCTGCCACCTTTTTAATGCATTTTTATTTTCTTTACTACAAGTGCAGCAAAGATCATTGTGCTTTCTCAGTAGGCTACAGAAAGCTTACAAGCACATTAGTGTCTTAAGTGTGGCTTAGTGGTATATTAGTGTCTGAAATCTGGCAAGAGGGCAAGACAATGGAACTTAGATCTGGGACTTGAGAGCACAGTGTCTCACAAGCATAGAGGCTTTGATAATTATAATAAATGGCTGTCAAACAAGAATGAGTCCTCAGACAATTTAGACATAGATTTCAGAGGGATCTTCCAACCACCCCCTCTGACCCCTTCCCATGCGTGCACACTGAAGTGCCCTGCTCCTTAGCAGCTTGTTTGCAGGGAGGTGCCATTTGACAGATACTTACCAGAACTATGTCATAAAACTGTGTTATAAAGCTGTGTTATTCTACCCTCTAGGCAAACTTAACCAGCAAACACCTGTATATTCAGCTCATGTCTGCATTTTTGTGGGACCCCGCTGGTTGTGTAAGGTAGTTCTTTTATTCAGAACAAAACATGAGTCAAAATTTCAGATGTGTAAAAAATATGAGGCTTCAGTTTCCCAAAGCAGGAGATAAGTTTTGTTCTGGTTTTACTTGCAGTCCAAGTGTTCAGTGATATTTTCCTGCATCACTGTTTCATGGAGCTAAAATACATGCGATGCTCCAGTAAGAAATCAAAGCCAAATTTACACTGCAGCTAAAACAGAGGCCTCAGACCTTAAAGAGAGTGAGTGGACAGGACCTGGCATATCCTTAGCAATTAAAAGAGTTGTGTGGGATGTGCTGCAGCCAAACTCCTGAGAGCGGCCAGACCTTCTCATCACAGTGTAGCAGCGTGTGGTCAGGGCTGCAAAGGCCAAAACAAGAATCTCAGCTATTTTACCATTCCTGCCAGTTACTGTTTATATGGTATTAGAGTCCAAACTGAGTCCAGAATGAAAAGTAACTCCAAGAGCATCATATGAATATAAATATATGCAAACACATAACTTTGTCAAAATTTATTTTAGTATAGCTGTGTTTACATAAATGCATTACATATTTGTATTTATAAAAATTAAATATAGGTATACAAATATAAATGCTCATCTTGAAATAGCTGATTGAAATTTCAGAACTATATTTTCCACATAATTTTAAAAACCTACCCCATAGGACACTAATCTAATGAACTGTTTCTGAGGTATTTTCCTGTATTAAAAGCAGCCGTGACAGAAATGTTTCATGCCAGGTTTGATCATATGGGCAATTTACGATAGGATACAGAATTAAAATTGATTTATTCCTAATTCAGGTATGCAGTTTGATTCACTGTGTCTTTCACACTCTTTGTGGTTCCTATTCACATTAACATTATTGGAATAAAAAAGGAATATTTCTATTTTTTTTTCTTGCAACAGAAAATTCAGACAGCTTATTCCTTTACAAATTAAAAAATATAAGATTTATTTCAAAAACATAAAGTACTGTAAAAAAAATAATACAAGCTCTTTGGTTTGCTTTTTTTTCTCCTAATTTTTTTCAACTGGAAAGGAAAAAGCACACTTCCAGGAAATTTAGTGCTTCACTGAAGTAAGGGAAGCAGCAGTCATGAAATACGGCATGAGAAAACAAAATAAAAAGTTAAACTCCTTTGTGACAAATTACACTACTTGAGGAGAAGCCGTGATATTATTGGTTCGAACCCTGATGGCAAAATGCCACAATTTTCCTCTGAGGGCAGTGATCATGTTTAACAAAATGCTCCTCACCTCTTCTGTATCTGTTGATGGCAGCAGCATATCTTTTTTCACTTACAAGAATATGCCTGATATTCTAAGAGAAGTATATGCAATACAGGGAACTGCTGGTTTCATGCAAATCAAACAATTTTCAAAAGGATTGTTTGTCATTTTTTTTACTTCTCCTAGGACCTTTAGCCTCAGTGTGCCTGTGTGACCTTCAGTGGACCTCCTGGGAAGGTGATCACTGTGACTCAGCCACTCTGGCCAACATGGGGTGACATGCAGGTGACCACTGAGCTGGTCCACATCCACACCTGCCCTGCAGCCTCCACAACTGGTGTCACTCAATTACCAAAAGCTGTGTTCCCTTCTTTACCTTCCCCAAGACATCTCAGCTTTCCAGGTTACACACCTTGTTTATGTATTTTCTGTAGCCGATAGTTATGTGTTTTAATTTCTCATGGCAATCATGTAAATGTAGATGTTATCTCTTTATGCAGTCTCTGTAATTGCTTCTCCCTGTGGATATGTAGGTTTGTTAGTTGGAAGCATAAGCTAAGGAGATAACAAAATGAAGGATATCATACCTACACTAAGGCAACAAATTTGCAAGTTCAGTCTGTTTATAAAGCCAGATGGACCATAACATTGTAAAGATTGTTTAAGGTATCAACTCCAAGGACTGTTCAATGCATGCACTCTGAGAAGGCAACAGGAAAAGAGAGGGGCAAGATTGTCTTCCCTTTCTCACAAAATGGGCATAACAAAAAATCGAAGGATCTTTCATTCTCTGTTTCCTTGGTATGGCATCAAAATCAGAGCTGAGAAGGGGAAGTCATCTCTATGACCAATGAATATGTGAAAGACTGGCTTTTCCAAAACAGCGTTAGCCTAACCAATTATCACCAGGTCCGGTTTTGTTAAGTTTTCTTAATCACCTCTCTAGGATTATTGTTGGAGATGGCTGACAAGACTGTGCCAGCATGGAACAAAGGCTCCAGGACTGCAGTAAAACCTGCCTGTGGTAGAAGCTGAGACACGGTGGGGTCAAAGACCAAGCCTCCAAGCAACACAGGAGGACCTGTAGAGTGAAACCTTGTGCTGAAGACCTATTATTCACACTATGTGCCTTAAAGATATTTTACTTTGAACTAACTCTAGCCTAGTCCTGTGAACTGGATGCCTGCAAGCAGATGGATCTCACCTCCTGGCTTAGTTTCATCTGAAGGGAATTCAGCTCCTGCTCTTCAGGCCCTGTCCACGCTGTGAGCCAAGGCATGGTAAACAGGAATGACCAGAAAATTCACTTCAAAAGCACACTCCCAATCCAAATAATACTGCTAGTGTTGACCAGATCCACAGGGACACTAAGATAAAGTCTTTTTTTGAAAATAGGACAGCACATCCAGCACCATATTGAAAGAAATTAGAGGTTTTTAGGTACAAAGCAGAATTATTTGTTTCTTGCAGTATCACTTTGAAAACTGCAGATATTTTAATCTAGTCTGAGGATGGGTTGGGGGCAGACTTTGTTTGGGTAGGGTATGTCTATATATATGAATTCTACAAAGCTAATTTAATTCTCTTTTAGGCCTAAAAAATCCAGGAGTTCTGAGTGAAATACTTATGTCACCTGTCTGTGTGTTGCCTGAGTCAAGTCAATTCTGTTAGTTCCCAACTTTCCCATTACTTCCCATCTTTAAAAAAAAAAAAAAAAAATTAGAAAGTAATCTAAGAAGAAGGTCCTGGATTTTTTCTATTGTTGATTTTTAAAAGAATTTTTAAAAACTATGAAGAAAAAGAAACAACATACCTGGATAATCACAAAAGTTACAACACTGTAGTCATTATCTTCTTGTATTTAATTTTGAAGGAAATAAATTTTTCACATGTTACAATGCTGAAGGGGAAAAGAATTTGTGCATGTAACAACTTTTATTTCTGCTGTGAAGTAATATACCTTAAACAGTAGTAAACATTCTAATGAAATAGCAGCTGGAGCAGTAGAGCGTAAAATTAATATTCATCAAATGACAAAAAGGAGATGATCACTTGATGGGCTGTTCCATAAAGTTTGCATGCATAATTCAAATGATGTTTAGCAATTCATGGATCTGAGTTACAGCCCTTTTTTATTGTCAAGTCACAAAGTATATTTGTTCAAGTAATAATATCACTTTTTTTCATGGCAAAGTTTAAACAATTCAGATGTCAAGTATGTGATCCACCCATGAGTGCTTTACAAATGGGGGGCAGGGCTTTGGGGGAACAAATATAGCAAAGATTTTACTGAATACAAAGACAACAGAGCAACTTTTCACTTTTTTTTTTTAATATATGTATAACTTCAGCATAACTTCAGCTCCTGGGGAGAGACTTAAACTAAAAGTATTCCACTTTACAAATCGATTAGGTGAAAATTATTGCGACTGAAAAGCCTGCAATTAAAGCTGTGAAATACAATACCATACAGATTGCTATAGAGAAAGTGTTGAAAATGGTTGAGACATAGAGCAATTTGTATATGATACACAAAAAATTTATATGTAGTAACTGAGAAAGAGTCTGACATATTCTGCTGTTGGCATTTGATACCCAGATAGGAATAAAATGTTTTTCTTAACAACAAAATCTTGAGCTTTAGTCCTTCCAGCCTAAGGATTATAACACAGACACAAAATGATTCCACTCCTTGAGTGTTCAAGGATAGTCAGCAATGAAAATGACATGGAAATGTAATAGCGAGGAAGATATCAAGAAACTGATATGTTACTGTTACGTATCTGAAAATATGGTTGGATTCCTAAAAGAGGGAGATTAATGTAGCAAAGGAAGAGGCAAACAGCAGGTTACTATACAGCCACGCAGATCTCTGCTAGTTGGAATAAGGAGAGCACTGAACTTAGATATTTGGAGAATTTAGATTTCATTAACATTTTTTTATATAAATTAACTGGGTAATTAAACGGAAAATAGCACAGTCAGTTGGACTATGAAAAGGCAGTATAAAGACGGTTTTTATTATTTAAGTACCAGTGTGCCATTGGAAACCTTATCATCACAGGTTTTAAACTAAATAATTTATCTTGTTGTGGGACTTTGAGGAATATCTTCCACAATCAAAATGCCTGAAAGAGGCCAAGTTCAGGTAATATATCGACTAACCAGAGAATCATTAACCGGGAAAGAATATCCAAAAGGAAATACTTTAAAATGTGTCCAAACGTTTAACTTGCCATCAGTGAAAGAAAAGTCTAATAATATGGAAATTCTCTTTCACAGTTAATTTCAAAGCTGGCTTTGTTTTGAATTGCAATGAAACACAGCATTTTTTTACACAATCTGTGGAAGACCTTATTGAGGGTAGAGGGGAAGAATGCTGTCTGTCAATCAAACCTACTTCTTGCTACTTCATACCGGTGCTCATCAAACTTAAAATATAAAGACAAAACTAGACAAGCAATTGGAAAACAAAAAGTGAAAAAATGGATCTCTTGTTTCAGTGATATTGGAAGGATGTTTGACTATCAAAAAAACCTCATGGATTTCTTTTTACATAAAATTACTTTCAAATGCACACAATTCTTGAAATTTTAGTATTGCTAGAACTGCACATTCTCAGAGGATTTAGCTCTTCTGACTGAGAAGCTCCTTTTTAAAAAAAACAGCCACTAGGGCCCATATATTAGGAGAAAACAAAAGTATCAGTTGAGCCACAGGACTGTGCTACCTATAGATACAGAACATTTCATGCGTCTGGATTGCTGAATGGGTCCCCAAGAGACATTTTACTCTATGTAGCCCTGAGAAATAGAGTAGATATACATGATATTTTTGAATCTATTCTCCCTCTCTAGAGGCAGAGTACGATTTACATAGTGCTCCAAGTTATGAGTAAGAAAATGTATTAAACTTATTTGGGATTCTTTTTGGACACTTTTAGTCATGTGAGATGAAATCCTAGATATGCTGAATTTGCTGGGAGGCTCAATCATGATTTCTTTCACCCATTAGTGGCTATTTCAGCAAGGCAAACTTGCATTTAGCCTTCTTAGTCATTCAGATTCTCCCCTACTGACTAGAAGAGAATGATTTAATATTGTGAGAATAAAAGTTGAGATCCCCAAGTGTTATACTTTCTTTTTTTTCATTATGTGCTCTCATTTTCTTGTGATTTTATCCCTTTGTCCTCTCCTATTTGATTTTCTTGCTAAGCATCCATTTTAATAAAGTGCCATGTTCAATGGAGTTGCAGTGAGCTATTTAAATAATAGCAGGTGTAGATGTGTAGGAATTTTGATTGTAATGCGCTACTGTGAAGAACTCATGCATTTATAGTGCAGTATATTTCTGAAACCATTATGGCAATAAGCCAATCAGCTTGAATGCGCCAAAGGCACTTCTGCAAATGCACAGAGTTGATGGAATTCATTTCAGTCACCTATTCTTGAGGTAGGATTAGAGCAAATTCTGATCAGTTCATGCATCTCCAATTTGGCCTGTAGCTTTGAGCTCTGGCTACAGCAAAGCTCTCAGGCTGAGCGCAGATGGGGCTGGATAGTATCTGGGTGAGAGGCTTCCAAAAAAATCTAAATGCTGCACTGTGTAGGTGTTGGTAACTCAGTAGGCAGTATGCTTCCCTCAGATCTGCTCCTTATATCTGTGCCTTTCACCATGGTAGCAAATGCCAGCTTGCTAGAGGTATTTCCTTTGAAGATAAGAGATAAGATCGAGTCACTTATCAGTTGAAAATCCTATAATATGTTCTCCAGTACTAGTCTTGATATCGTGTCTAGCTTCCAACTCAAGAAATTCCGTTATATTATCTGCTTTTTCCCATTTCATTTTCAAAAGTAGCAAATTAGAACTGCTGTCAATACAGAACAGCTATGACTGCATTTTGCAGAGACTATCTGCAAAAGAAGAAAGGGTATTAGAAGAAAGGGGATTTGTTCTGGGTAGTAGGCAGAACCAACTGCAAAAGCTCACATATATGTTGAGAAGCTCTTACCTTTAGGACTGTTACTTTGTTAGTATAATCTCTATAATCTCTTCAAATTATTCCAAGTCTTACAGTTAAGCTTTATATTTTGAGCTATGACTTCAGTTGTACGAGAGGACCTCAGTTACAAGTTCAAGCTGCATTGCAGCTGGGAATACTTTCAGCATACTATGTAGATAAATATAACGTGATTTACATCTTACTTATGAAACATTTGCACATCCACTAGACACAACGTTGAACAAGAACTAATATGGACTGCCCTGGGGCAGAGTAGAAAAGGTCATTTCTGAGGTGCTTGGCAGCATGTCTTACCCATTGGTTTTAACACTACTTTGCAATCCGGGATAGGTGTTTCTCAGATCCACTTCTAACACTTTTGCTGCTTAGGAAACTCTATTAAGGTCTTCAAATCTGAAAGACATTTTTACTGAGTTCTCTCACACTGCAGCTGTCCATGGAAACTGGAAAGTGAGTTTGGTGCCCAGAAGCTATGCTGAAATACCACTGGGAACCGGGGGGTGGATGATGTGGCACCATGGCTGTGTGAAATGTCAGTCATGCCATGGGCCAAATTGTGCTTGAGTTACTTTTCCTGCCTGTAGAAAAATCATTTGAGTTGCATGAATGTATACTAACTAAGCATCTAATCCTGAATTTGCTAACCTATTGACATTACTTTGAAATTACACAGTAGATCACTGAATATTTTCCTGCTTCACATTGTTTACAGGTAAAGTGAGTTGGACAAAGCATAGGTGGATGTAAGAATGACACTGTGAAGTTATATGGAGGAATGTTACTTTTATGAAGTGCTTAGTAATCAAAACCTGCCTTTGCACACACTGACACACCATCATCACATCTCAGTAATCCACCCCCAAAACTAACAAATGTAGACAGGATGATAACTGATGTAATTTTGGTGATGAAATTATATATGATCTACCAAAATTTATTCAAGAGATGTTGTAATCCTGCTCTTTTTAGAAGAAATACAGAAAAAAATAATATTTTATGTATTAATGGGAGTGTGTTTTGAAAGACAGGAGTTAAAGCAGCCTAATATGCAAATTATATCTGTAATAGAATGGCCATAGATATTGTGTATCTCTAAAACAAAAGCAGGCAAGATATCAAATTTCTCTCGGAAGGCAGGTGGTTAGGATGGGTTATCTCTTTCATTCTCTTGAAGCAGAGTTATTTTTTCACTCTTACTGAGTTTTTGGTCACTGTAGTTACAAGACAAACTGAATGTGTCAGGTTATCTGCACACCCACAGAGGCTCAGAGAGACAATGGAGCGAGGAAGACCAAACAATACCCTGCCTGGCAACTGCCAGGTCCATCATAGGAGTTAGCAGCCCATCAAAGCCCAGGAGGAGGAGCACAGGGACATGACAGCAGGAAGGGCGGGAACCCAAACTGAAGATTCAAAGGGAAGGGGACTCTATCCAGGCCCCTCCCAGGGCTGTCCCAGCAGAGCCTCCGCTCTCAGGTGTGAAACCTGTCACCATGAGTCATTGGGGGAAGCTTTATGGACCACCTTGTGGACTGAGGGTGGTTGCTGTCTAGGGGTGGGATGCATGGGAAGAACATTTTAGGATTGCACAGAATTTACTGGGCAATATTTAAGGGAAGAAGAGGAGAGAAAGACGAGGAAAAGGGAGGGATTTAGGCAATTTGTGGCAGAACTAATGGAGAGATAAAAAAGTAAATGGGTCCATTTGTGTGTAAGCAAAGTCAGTGCAGTTGTCTGGCCCTGCCCTGCATTTGCTCATCACAGTCTGCCTGTCTACTTATCAAAGTCCACCTTCAACTGCTTTCCAGTAAGGAGCTCTTTACCCTCTGTGTGTGTGTGGCTGTCTGTCTGTCTGGGGATCTGTGGTGCCAGCAACTGGAGAATGGTTGCAGCCTGGGAGCTCATGTGTCCAGGTGCCATCAGCTAGGGAGACTGAGTAAGCCCAGATGCTGGATAGATCCACTTTGTGGAGATATATATATATATATATATATATATATATATATGTATATCTATTCCGATTAGTGGTCCTGTGTCCTACCCAGCCAGAGAAGGGAACAGGACAAGGCCATCGGTGCTGCCTGTGTTTTATGAACGCTCTGAGTGTCCATCTGTGACCTGCACAGCCAGCTGTCTGTCTGTATATGTATATATGAGGTGCTTGAGTGGGCTCTGTGTGTGGGTGCCTGCTGAGAATATGTTCTCAGCCTCGATACCGGTTGGACCTGGGGACACATAGTGGTAGCAGCCTTGCCTCCCTCAAGCTGTCAGATCTGGTGTGATATACTTTATATTATATTTGGAATTTCCCATTCCAAATCCCTCTAACAGAACAAAGACCGATTTTTAACGAGTTTGAGCAGGTCTCCTGCTCAGCCTCCTGAATGCAGTTCTTTGCTTTGACAGGACAGATTTATTTCACTTGTTGGAAATAATGTCTGTCCCAAGAGTCCACTGGTCACCATGATAGCCATGATATCCTCAATCAGTGCTAGCAATCATAATGTGCAGATTTTAAAAGTCCCCATTAAAACTACTCAGATACAACCAAACATCTTAATACATCCTGCCATTTAAGTGTTAGATTATTAAAAGTTCAGACAGAGTTCAGTTACAAATGGAAGAGGTTCTTCAAGGTACAAAGACAGTCTTGTATATCTATCTTTCAAAACTCCATGTGTTAACAGTGATTGTTCATCCAAATTAATAACTAAGTACATTAATGAGGACTTGCTTAGATACACAAAATTTGCGTGATTGCATGTGCATACGATAGCATTGGAAAGTGTTGTTCAATGGGAATAATTTCTTTATATGAATAGTCATATGCAAAATATCTTGAGGGAGAAAACTACTTAAACTCAGAAAAAATACTTCAACAGAGATTAAAAAAATCAGATTTCAAGGAAAACTGAAGGGTGTCACAGAACATAATAGCTAAAATGCTGAGTTTCATGAAGTTACACTGTGAGTTATAGAAGAAGATTAATATTCATTGTGCAGATTACTGGAAAAATCCATAGATGTTTAAAAACCTTAATTGGCTATTCCAGTCTCAAGAGAGAGGGGGAAAAAGCCTGTTATTGAAAAGTGCATGAGCAAGAAAGAAAGCTTTTGATAATGTCAGCATGGATCCCAATCGCTTTTTCACTGGCACAAGGTGAATATTGAGTAGTGTAATTTCCTTCCCTTTTAGGCTGTGCTTTTTTACACTTCTGTAAGGATGTTCTGAAACAGGCTTCAGGGTTGGGGTTTTTTTCTCGTTTCTTAGGATGCACACAAACAGCATCTTCTTTATTCCCCAGCAAGAGCAATGACATTTTACTATTCCCTTAGTTTTAACCAGTTTAATGTGTGGAAAAGCACAGTGTTGCACAATGTCAGCAACTCTGTAGAGCAAAATGTTGATGGAAAAGGCAGACTGCTGTTAGAGGCAGTTATGGGGTTACGGGAATCCCAGACTCTGGAAAAAAAAAAGAGTCAATGAGGGTCTCTGGGAAAATATGGAGCAGCAACATCTGTGTTTCACTGAGCTCTCATGAGAGAAAGCATTCTGGATGCTTTTTATTACAGGCTTTTGATGAAACTGAGATGGCACCATCAAATGTTTCCAAGATTAGAAATGTTAACATTTCCTTCACCACATTTGAGAGCTGCTTTTGATACAGTATGGCATAGCAGACAGAGAGAGACCTGCTGTGTTGCAGATTTTGCCAGGCTCTATAGCAGCCATCGTCATACACTCCTTTAATCTTTCTGCTTTTGTTTTATTTCATTTCATTCCCTAGCAAAATTCCTGATGTATAAAAGCCCGTGTTATTTGTGAAGCAGAAGTTCTGCTGTAATGACAGTGTTTAACTTTTGATGTAAACATTCTTCTTTGGGCACGTTGCAAATGAGATTAGCTATTTTCCTTTCGTATCCTCTGCATATTAATTCCTGCAGAACTGCTACGTTACATAAGCACTCGATTCCTTTTCTCCTTTTATTTCCCCTCTATTGTTTAAGACAGTTTAAATAAGTAAATTCAAATCCACGGTTAAGTGGAACCTGATTATTTCGGGAAAACATAATAATGGTCATTGAGACAACTGCACATGCTGATATTGTAATGAACTGATGTCATGCACTGCCTCAAGGAAATTAGGCACTGAAAATTACCCACCCACCAAGTTTCCCCACCCACACTGACAGTTTAAGAACAGTCCCTCTAGGGTATTTCTAAGTGTTTTGACCAGTCTATTTGTCACTGGGGCATCCCAAAGTCGGTTTTAGGCAGACAACAAGTTCCAAAACAGTCTTTATTGTAGCTGGAGAAGTGCAGCCAATAAACTCACTAGAAACAGGGTTTATACAATTAGTTAGCACTCCGACAGCATAAAATACAGGTTCATATATCAGTTGAGAAGATTATTGGGGTACAGCAAAATAAGAATAATGAGGATCCACAGCGTGCACAACTCACTAGAAACAAAAGCAGAGCCCTCTGACTCCAGGGTACCCAGAAGAAATAGTCACTTGCCTGGGTTAGGCAAGGACTCATTCAAGGATATATCCAGTAAATAACCACTCACCCAAACAAGGAGGTGAGGCCCTCTCGGTTTCTGGGAAGTCTTCTTAGACGGCGTCCCAGTCTAAGGAGAGGGCTCCAGTTCACAGACCTGCTGCTCCAAGAAGGCCACCCCAAGGGACCTTTGGTGGGAACCCCATTTTATAGTGTGGTCAGATCTGGCTGTGGGCATTACAAGAAGCTTTGCAGCTACTCTGGGCACCTTCTCTGCTAACGACCCTGTCAATTGATTCAGCGTCCTGTTAAGGACCCTGTCAATTGACCGAGGGTCCCACTCCTCCTGCCTCACCAGCTGGTGGAGGTGAAGTCACCCTCCCCCTGGGTAAGGGAGGACTTGACTATCAACACCTTGGTACCACCCACTGTACCGGGGGACAGGCACAGTGGGGCACAAAAGGTGCTAAAAGAGCCATCAACTACCCCACTTAGGGCTCCATATCTCAGGCGGATGTGCAACTGCCACACTGTTTTTTAAACTTCAGAAGTGTCAAGACCACTTCTAAAAAAGAAAATGCAAGAGATATCAAATACTACAACCATGAGATTAGAAAAGTGTTCTGATTTACCAAAATGCAATGTATATCTACTCAGAGTGTTTAGAAATGCAGCTGGAAAATATGTTTTAACCCTGGTTATTGACTATCACAAAGTACTACAAAAGTATACAAAAGAGATATAAAAGAAATTAGTACAAAATATTATCTGTAAAAGATTCACTGTGCTGTTTAAATTTTGACAAAATATATAAAGGAATTCTAGAGAAATATTATTCATAAGTAATTTTTTCCATTCCAATAGAAAATCTTGAAGTTGTAGTTCAGGAGTTATATTGAACAAATGTGTGTCCAGAGGAGGTAAGAGGCCTAAGAAACATGAGTGGTTGAAAGAATAAAGAGAAGTAGCTTTCCACAAAATTATGTGTAAGCTTAAAAGCCTTCAAATATGCGAGGATCTTCTGCCACAAAGTTTATCACAGAATGTCAAGGATTGGAAGGGACCTCAAAAGATCATCTAGACCAATACCCCTGCTGGAGCAGGAACATTTAGATGAGGCTACAGGTGAAGGTGTCCAGGTGGGTTTTGAATGTCTCCGGAGAAGGAGACTCCACAACCTCCCTGGGCAGCCTGTTCCGGTGCTCTGTCACCCTCACTGAGAAGAAGTTTCTTCTCAAATTTAAGTGGAACTTCTTGTGTTCCAGCTTGATCCCATTACCCCTTGTCCTATCATTGTTTGCCACTGAAAAGAGCCTGGCTCCATCCTCATGGCACTCACCCTTTATATACTTATAAACATTAATAAGGTCCCCCCTTAGTCTCCTCTTCTCCAAACTAAAGAGACCCAGCTCCCTCAGCCTTTCTTCATAAGGGAGGTGCTCCACTCCCTTAATCATCTTCATTGCCCTACGCTGGACCCTCTCCAGCAGTTCCCTGTCCTTCTTGAACTGAGGGGCCCAGAACTGGACACAATATTCCAGATGTGGTCTCACCAGGGCGGAGTAGAGGGGAAGGAGGACCTCTCTTGATCTACTAACTACCCCCCTTCTAATACATCCCAGGATGCCATTGGCCTTCCTGGCCACAAGGGCACAGTGCTGGCTCATGGTCATCCTGTTGTCCACCAGGACCCCCAGATCCCTTTCCCCTACACTGCTCTCTAATATGTAATTTCCCAACCTATACTGGAACCTGGGGTTGTTCCTGCCCAGATGCAGGACTCTACACTTGCCCTTGTTAAATTTCATCAGGTTATTCTCCGCCCAACTCTCCAGCCTGTCCAGGTCCTGCTGGATGGCAGCACAGCCTTCTGTTGTGTCAGCCACGCCTCCCAGCTTAGTGTCATCAGCAAACTTGCTGATAGTACACTCTATTCCCTCGTCCAAATCGTTAATGAATATGTTGAACAATATTGGCCCCAGTACTGACCCCTGAGGCACTCCACTAGATACTGGCCTCCAACTGGACTCCGCACCATTGACTACCACTCTCTGGCTTCTCTCCTTAAGCCAGTTTGCAACCCACCTCACTACTCTATTGTCTAGACCACACCTCCTCAACTTAGCTGTGAGGATGCTGTGGGAGACTGTGTCAAAGGCTTTACTGAAGTCAAAGTAGACCACATCCACCACTCTGCCATCATCCATCCACCTTGTTACATTCTCATAAAAGGCTATGAGGTTGGTCAAGCATGACTTACCCTTGGTAAAGCCATGCTGACTGCCCCTAATAACCCTCTTATCCTTGATATGCCTCGAGATGGCACCAAGGATAAGCTGTTCCATTACTTTCCCAGGGACAGAGGTGAGGCTGACCAGTCTATAATTACCCGGGTCCTCCTTCTTGCCCTTTTTGAAGACTGGAGTGACATTTGCTTTTCTCCAATCCTCGGGCACCTCCCCCGTTTCCCAAGACTTGGCAAAGATGATGGAGAGCGGTCCAACAATGACTTCAGCCAGCTCCCTCAGCACCCGCGGATGCATCCCATCTGGACCCATGGATTTATGGATGTCCAGACTATTTAATTGCTCCCTAACCCAGTTCTCATCAACTAAAGCAAACCCCTCCATTGACCTGGCTTCGTCCGGGGTCTGAGGGGTACAGGGCTCCCCAGGACAGCCTCCAGCAGAGTAGACAGAGACAAAGAAGGCATTCAGTAATTCTGCCTTCTCTGTATCTTCTGCCACCAGGGCACCCACCCCATTCATCAGTGGGCCTACATTGCCTCTGGTATTAGTTTTATCCGCTATGTATTTAAAAAAGTTCTTTTTGCTGTCCTTGGCCCCTCTCGCCAGCTGTAATTCTAAGGAGGCCTTGGCTATCCTAGCTGCCTTCCTACATCCTCTAACAGCAGCCTTGTATTCTTCCCAAGTGGCCAGCCCCTGCTTCCACGACCTGTAAACTCTCCTCTTCTGCTTGAGCACACCCAACAGATCCCTATTCAACCGCGCAGGCCTCCTGGCTCCCTTCCTTGACTTCCTACGTGTGGGGTTGCTCTGGTCCTGAGTGTGGAAGAAGCAATCTCTGAATGCAACCCAGCTATCTTGGGCCCCTTTTCCTTCAAGCGGTCTTGCCCATGGGGTTTCCCCCAGCAATTGCTTGAAAAGGCCAAAGTTAGCCCTGCTTAAGTACAGGGTTGCAATTCTACTTGCTATTCTGTTCCTGCCACCCAAGATGCTGAACTCCACCATCTCGTGGTCACTGCAAACCAGGCAGCCCTCAACCTTTACTGCTTCGACCAGACCCTCCTTGTTAGTGAGGATGAGATCCAGCAGTGCACCTCTCCTAGTCGGCTCCTCCACCATCTGCATGAGGAAGTTATCACCTCCAGGCAGGTTTTGAATGTCTCCAGAGAAGGAGACTCCACAACCTCTCTTGGCAGCCTGTTCCAGTGCTCTGGCACCCCCAAAGTAAAGAAGTTTCTCCTTCACATTCTGATGGAACCTCCTGTGCTTCAGTTTGTGCCTGTTGCCCCTCATCCTATCATTGAGCACCACTGAAAGAAGTCTGGTCCCATCCTCTTGACAACTACCCTTGAGATATTTGTAAATATTGATGAGATCCCCTCTCAGCCTTCTCTTCTCCAGGCTGAACAGACCCAGCTCTCTCAGTCTATCCTTATAAGAAAGATGTTCCATACCCCTAACCATCTCTGTAGCTCTCCACTGGAGTCCCTCAATTTATGTGCAGTTTAGCTGATCTGGAAATCAGATAGAAAAAGTTCATACAGTACAGGTCATAAATGCTTCCTCACGCATTTCACCTTGTTTGGGAGTAGCTAACGCTCACAGCTCAGATCCCACCTGCAACAGGATTTTGCTGTCTTGACCTTATTTGAGAGTCAACTGATAGAGAAGGAGGATTTCCACCTAATCATTCCAGACATTAGAAATGCAACACTGCTCCTCACCTTCTCAGAAGTCCTCTCTAACGATCACCTCTAGCTCTGGTTCATCTGGACACTGGAGTCTTTGACAAAGGAGTAGCACAGTGGATGAGTGCTGCCTGCCAAATTCCATCCTTTTGAACACAGACTCATATCTGTTCCTATGGTTTCCTGACTTGGTAAACATAAGAAAGAAAAAGGGGAAAAAAAAAAAAATAAAGGAAAAGAGAAGCATCCTCACTCCAGCTCGCTCCAGCACTGATCATTTTGGACATTTGGTCACTCGCTCCTAAGAGCTTATTTCAGTTTCAAAAATAATAAGAAGATTTGACAGCTGGGATAATATAATCTGGATTCTCTCTTTCTTTGAGAAATGGATTAATTTTTTTAGTTCATTCTTATTTAAATTTGGCAGGTATTTATTAATTGTGTACTTAAAGCCTAAAACAGGAGGCCTGCCAGCTCCTGGCATGAGCGGGGTTACGTGCATGAATGTTTCCTTTCTAAATACCTCTGTCTTCTACGCTTGTATGCTTAACTGATTTTTTTTGTTATTTCTCTTATCCCAGCTGCACTAGAAAAATAAGATAAGAATTGTTCTGCTTTATTTTGCTATGTATGTGTATGTGTGTATGGTCACATGTATATGTGAGAAGCTGGACCACAGTCTCAGATGAAATCAGAGAGCTGAAGATTTTCCAGAAGTGAGGGTGACTCCAAGGGCTCCAAGTTTTAACTTTGCCAAACTGCAGTGACTGACAGTTCTGTGTATAACCTGAATCTATCCCTACTCTGCCAAGTATGAACCAATAACTCCACCGTAAAACAGGTATGCTGGGATCAAATGCCATCTAGAGGTCTTCATGCCTCTTAATTCACTCTGAACAAAGCCCAGAAGTCCCGAGATAACTGGATATCAAATTTTCAAGCAGTTCAGTTTAAACAAGGTGAAATTCATCCTGTGTGACAAAAGGGTGAGTGGTAATACAAAAGGAAAAGACAGGTTATTTTTCCTGAACCTGAAATTAGTGTAGTTTTTCTTATATAAAATAAGGAAATAGCATAAGTACACACAGAAGAGAAAGTGTCTGTATACCATGTGTGCTTGTATAAACACTTGCGAGGTTATTTACCTACATCTAGACATGGTGTGAATATGTAAAAGAAGCTGGGCCAATTTGATTGCTGACAGAAGCAGTGACAGGACTGCTGATTTGTATCAACAACATGAATGATTTGTGGATTTGTGCACAGTGCCATCTAACAAGTTATAGACCTGTGTCCTCACAGTGCTTATTGATTAAGAACATTTTTGTTGAAGTTCCTCTGTCGGTCTCTAGTGGTTTCAGCTATTTAATCTTACTTGTGTACATTTCACATTTAATTATTAGACTTCCATAATTTAAAATAAATGTTAAGAGTGCTAAGGCAATATGTGCATGCAGATTGCTGCATCTAAAAATTTCAAAATGTCTTGATATAATATTTGCTTACACTGTTTGGTAATTTTTTTCAAGGAAAGAAAAACAGATCACCAACTGGCTGACATTTTAATTTATTTTAATTTATTTTATTTAATTTTTGGCCATATATTGCAATGCTTACAAGGTCCACTAGAGGAATAAATTCTGTCTTTGAAAAGAAATAAAAATGACTGACCGTGTAATAAATTCCAGTCAGTACATGAGGCCACTTCAAAAGAAGTAAAATTAAGCTTCAGAACCACACCTTTGGGAGCAAAGTTTCTGCTTGTTAGGCATTAACAACGTTCATAGTCTACTCACAGCTACAAAGTGCTGTGAAATTTAAACTGTTAAAAAGACTACCCAAACAAAGGTTATATATTAAACCTCGAAAAGTAAGATTATAAATAAATGCCATGCTTTTTCTTATCTAAAAGAAACACTCCTAACCATATTAATGAAAAATGCAAGTTGATTTCTAAATTATACTTTCTCAGATCTCTCCAGAGAAAAGGACATTGCGGGGCAGCAACCTCTGCCAAATGGTGATTTGTGATTAGCAGACGGTGTCTGGACTGCTGGTGTCACAGCCCTGACCACAACCAATGGGCATCTACGCTGAGGTGGGTGGGAATGGCTTTACGTAGAGCACTGCTTCTATCTAGCTGTGTCAGTCACTGCAGAGATTGCAGGACTAAACTGCTTGGCAGGCTGTTCTTAGTTAAAATGTCTCTAACATCCTGGACAGCTGAGAAAAAAAAAAAAAAAATGCTTATGAGAAGATTCGTGCCCAGATGCCAGGCATACAGAGCAAACAGAGAAAATGCTTAAAAGTCCTCAGAAGTCATGTTAATATCTGAACTGGAAAGTGGTCTTTAATGATACATTTAAGAACAGGAGGAGAAATGTTATGCTGAGTCTAGCGGCGCAGAGCTGACAGCGTAGCACTGTTTATCAGAAGGTGGGGCTGAAGTCAGGCTACCACTTCTGCAGGAGACCCAGAGACCTGACAGAGGTCTCATCCACTACCCCTTTGGGCAACTGAAGCTGTGGGAGGCTCTCAGCCCTTGCTCTTTCTGGTAAAGGCTGCATTATCATGGGAGCATCCTTCTCCTATGCCCAGCCTTCCCTCCTTCTCTGCCTGTCTGAGGCCTTCAACAGGTCGTCCTACAACGGTTGCCAAGGATATCCAGAGAGATCACCTCTTGTGCACAGCGGTGGCCATGGCCATGTGGGCTGTCCAATTCAGAGTTCATCCACCCTGCACAGGACAGAGTAGGGGCAGAAAAGGATCTGGCCCAGCACTTCTCCTGCACAGTGGAAAACTGTGCTGTAGACCACCCAGGGTCAAATAACAGTTTTGCTTTCTTTGAGCATGCACCACATGCTCACAAAGGCTGAGCAACTTGTTCTTCGCATCTGCACAGCTGCCACTATGGCCACTTCTTCAACAGAGGCACTAGTGGAGGAGAGTGCAAGACAACCAGCCATGTCAGGTTGGTGAAGATGCCTGTGTCCCTCTCTGTGTCAGCTTGTGGGGTAGGTTCTTCCCCACTCTGCAATGTTTTCTGCACTTGACACAGAGTTCTCCCACAGGCACCCTTTTGCTCAAAGCTCTGGCTTGTCTTGTGAGTTACAATCACTCTCCATCTGCTTCCAGTCAGTTCTTGGCACATTGTCCCCACACTAAAATCAGACCCTTTCCCACTCTGTTCCAGAACCATACTAGTCTCTTCTCTCTCATTCCTGTGTGGATTTCCAAGTCTTAAGCCTAGTTTCCCCATAAGTCTTTTAAAGACTTCTTTCCTTGTCATTCCTATTCCTTTAGCCTATGAACAGATGCGCTTTTTTTGCTTTTCTCTGCAGAAAGCCTCGACAAATTGGTTTTCCCATACACATTTCCTATGTAGTGTTCCCAGATGCTTCCATTTGAGTAGACAACAGCTAAATGAGTAACAGTATTGCTAGTACAAGAGAAATATGATAGAGTACAGAGAGTTCAAGGTAGGTTCGTTGTGCACAGAAGCAATATTTTTCATGACAACTTCAGAAAATTGAACAGAATACACAATTTGTTCAGAGGGAGATATTTCTGCTTATCAAACCTGGAGAAGTAAGCAGGTCCACCTGAGTCATGGAAACTTTTGTTTTTAGTGGCACAATAGATCCAAACTGTCTCAAGGTGACTATTCAGCTGAAAAATCCTTGCCTGTGACCAAGGTTCAGCTATTACAATTCATTGTTAGGACTACTGCCAACAACTCTCCTCTGCCACTCGACAGAAAAGTCTGAACACTAGTGTGCATATTAACAAATTCTGAGGCTGTCAGATTTTTTTTAGTCCTTACCCAAGATTCATCTTCAGCCACTAACCACTATTTAAATGTTTTATCATTTTGCTTTGTGCTGTCATGAAGAGATTTCTTTGTCAGGCATCCTTGAAAGCTAGCTATTGTAAGCTCACATGCTGTTTACAGAGAAACAGGGAAATACATATATTCATGTTACAGACATGTTAGGCTCAGAAGCCATTGTAAACTCACAGATCACTTATACACACACAGTAAATATTCTCCTTATGTATATGTTTATATTTGCTATGTGTGTTTACATGCATGTGTGTGTACATATAAAAGCATCAACTCACTATAAAGACTAAGTCTGCTCTATTATGGTCTGAACTGGTCTGAAGTCTGAACTGGTAGTGAAGAGCACTTCACTTATGTACTTTCTGTTATCTGCAATTTTGAGGAGCTCCTCAGGGTACACAACTCTACCCAGAGCTACGCGAGCACCAGAAGAGTGTCTATTTAAGCTACTCCATTGTTTATCAGCATAGCAGTTGTATTTCTTGCTTTGTTTTGTTTGTTCAGTGACAGTATCCTTGTTCATTATGAGATTCTTATTCCCATGGCAATACAGATCTCCATGATAATACTTATGAATGGATGAACTTGTTCCCCTGGAGATGTTTGGTTACCTCTCCAAAGGTAGGGTAAGTACAAGACAACAAGAGACCCCCCTGCTCCTTACCTGAGTATAGGAGCTGTGATTATCCCTTGCGCAAGGTGGCAGCAAAAGAAAGCTCTTCAAACTCATTCCTCCCCTCTGCACACCTCCTATTAAGGAGACTAACTGCCTCAACTATGCTACTTGTGTTTTAAAAAACACTTCTTATTGCTAGTGGCTAATACATATGTGAATGGTACATAGACTTACTGATATATTTTACTTTGGGAACACTATTATACTTCTCTCTACGTTTTTTACCAATATACCCCAGGGGAAAGGCTAGAAAGCTGCACACAGAGAAAGGAAAACCATGAAACAAATCCCCGTTAAATCATTGTTTTTCACTTTTAAAAGAGGAATCTTTAAAACAAACTAACTAAATCCCTGCTTTAGGTGAAATGATCAAGTCCAAGACAAAAAAAAAAAAAAAAGAAAAAAGAAAAAAGGAAAATATGTAAGCTTGATGCTTAATTAAGACACCTTCATGCTAGCTGACAAATTCTGCTGAATGTACCAGCAGTACACCATGGTTAAGCATAATATTTTTTTAAAATTTCTATAGGAATAAGCAGTGTGAAGAATACAGCTTTTGAAATCCTAGCTAGCAATTACCTAGATCAAAAGCAAAGAAAAGCGTGGAGTGCACATCACTAGTTGTCCTGACATTATTCAGCATTTGTTGTTTGGATATCTTTAGAGGTCTTTTTGTTTGCTTGTTGTTTTGAGGAACAGAGTTGCTTTATCTCATGGAGCCAACGTGTGTTGGATGGAATGTTTTACTGCAAGTGTTAGAGCCAGCCAAGCTACTCTAAATCTCAAACAATTCCAAACACATTTTCCACATATGGAAGAAAACGTTAAGAGAACATTTTCTTTAATATTCTTTATAGACTTCAGCTCTGTTAATGTCAATAGAAGTTGTTCCCTGACTGCAATAAGCCTTTGATAGAGCCAGTACTTGAACTATGAGCAGAATTGACTACAGTATCCCAACATTGCTGAAATATGTGAAGTAAATAGCTTGTTCATTCCCTCTCCTGTGTGCCAACTATGTTAAGAATGTAAACCTAGACTGCTGCTAATTTTGAAAAAACGGGGATTATTCACCCTGAAAGTACAATATAGCAAGTGTGATCTTTATTCAGAGACATGGTAAAAGAATAGCCAGTTGACTTTGGATATGAACATTCTTCACAACCTTAAAGCTTGTTTTGATGCCTGTAATCTTATTGCAAAAACAATGTTTAACAAAAATTGATTTCAGAACTTGAAGAATATTTTATTATGGAATACAAAAATACTATCTATGTAAAAACAATAAGTTAGTTTATTTACAGTACTTTACATTATTCTGCTCTAGGGATTCCTTTGCATTTGTTTTATTTTCATTATTTTATGTGCTTTTACAATTTTGCACAAAGCATCTCCAAAAGCATGTCATCCATGTTAACTGCTCCGATGATGGGCCTAAAGAATAGTTCAGCAATCACATTAGCATTAATAGATCTTAACAAGGATAGAACAACATTCAGCTTGGCAAATCTTGCTTCATCACCTCTGTGAATGAGTCTGACATGTTCATTTAAAGCTTGTTGTGCTTCCCTTTGCAGTCCTTCAATGTACTGTGTACACTGCAGTCCAGGTAGATCTGAAAAGAAAAATAAATTATTTTGTTTACATAAGTTTTGTGTATAAAACGAGATTCTTCTCACAGAACAAGTACGAACAGCTTACAGATCATATTTTTCACCAAGAAATGAAACAAATGTAGTTGCTAGAGGACTTCTTGTATGCAGAATCAACATGCCAAATTTTATACAGCAGTTCAAAATCTTATCATGTTGGTGTTCCGGACATTCAATACCCTTCTTTGCTACACAAACTTGAAATAACAATATTTGCCAACATTCCTTTAAGTGTTAAATAAGTTAACTGCTAAAACAAATACTTTGATTGAAGAATGCCCTTCAAAACACCTTTAGAGTGACAAACGCAACCTGTAAGCAGCGAGAAATACAATAAAAATGCATTGTTAACTTGTTCACTTCTACAAAATGCATCGTTCACATTTAAGGCATCTTTTGACAACTGTTGCTGAGTAGCTCCAAGCAACAAGTGACAAGAAGCATCAACTCCAACGTATGCCAGAAAGTTTCCCGGTGAACCACAGTTAAGGACTCCGGGACAGAAAGTGAAGAATTTCTCCATTTCAGTCTAACACTTTGACAGTGGGGAATGCAGGAAGAGCCGTGTGCCACATTCACATGGCAGGACACACTTAGGAAGTGCCGTATCCAGACTGCCGGCTGCCTTTCAACTAAGTCATGGACATGATAATCACTTGTTAGAGCTGCATCTATGGAGGTCTCCACAGAGAGATGGAAAACAAAACAAAACAAAACCAGACAAAAAACCCACATAACTCATCATAAATGCTACACACAAAGCCGAAACAGCACTTTGTTCCCGGAAGCCCTGAATCTTTTCTTGCTTTCCTTCGTGCACGCAAACCTCCGGGACAGAGCAGCCTGGACCCGGCACCCTCGGGCGGCCGGTGACCGCGCCGGCGGGGAGGGTCCGGCAGCTCCAGCCGCCTCCCTCTGAGCAGACGCCGCCGCCAGCAGCCCCGCTCGGGAACGATCAAGGAACCCCTCCTGCTCCTAATTTCCCCGAAGCGGCTGCTTCATGTTTGTTTCGCTCTTGGAAAGACTCTCTGGAAAGCGCCAGCCTCCGGGACGCAGGACCGAGCCTCAGCCAGCTGGTAACGGCAGGCGGGGCAGCCGGCGGCGCTCCCTGCCTGCCAGCGGGGCCCTGGGGAGAGCACCGTGGGTGAAACCTTCCTCCGCGTCCCCCCCCCCCCCCCCCCCCCGTGAAGAAAAGCCCCGGATTTTTCGGGGTACGGGAAGGCCCACCCCACCACCCCCCCCCGGCCCCCGCCGCCCCGCCGGGTCACTCACCCGGGTTGAAGAGCACCGTCCCCTTGAGGTAAGCGTACTCTTTGGTGCTGATATCCAGGCTCCAGCACTTGGCCAGGAAGCCCTTGATGGTCTGAATCTCGCCGGCCGAGGGCAGATGCGAGCCGCCGCCGGCGGAGCCATGGTGCGGCCGGCCCTGCGCCGGTCCCAGCGGCGGGGACTGCTCGCCCTGCCGCCGGGTGGTGAGGATCCGCTGCAGCATGCTGGGCTCCGCGCTCTCCACCGTCTCCAAGTGCACCCGGTCCTGCGCCAGCCCCAGCACCAGCAGAGGCGCCCAGCAGCTGCGGACCAGCAGGAGCTGCTCGTCCAGGGGCAGCTCCTGGAAGCAGGGCACGTTTTGGACGAAGCGCAGGGTCTTCACCAGCACGGCCGAGGCCGCCTTGCATGCCACCTGCGGGCTCCTCAGGGCCACCCGCCGCCGCGACCCGCACGGGCAGCCGCGGGACGCCTGCCCCCGCCTCGGCCCCTGCCTCGCCGGCGACGCCGCCCGCTCCTCGCTCCTGAGGATGCTGTAGAGGATGCTGCTGTGCCGCCTGCTGTCTGTGCAGCAGCGGCAGCGCTCCACGCACGCCATGGCACCCGGGGGAACGGCACCCAGGGGCCGCGCCGGCCGGGCTGAGCCGCCCTGGAGGTTCGGCGGGGCAGCAGCAGTCCCTGCCACCTCGGCCGGCGGAGAGATGCGCACTGCTCGCCCTCTGCCCGGAGCTTAACTTATAGCCGGCGGCTGCGTGTGTGTGTGTGTGTGTGTGTGTGTGTGTGTGTGTGCAGCCTCAGGCGCTGTACCAGCAGTTCAAAGGGGCAGACACTCTTTACTGGCTGGAAAAGAGAGAGAGAGAGGAGGGGGAAAAAAATGGAAAAAAAAGAAAACCCTCCTCCTCCTTGCCTGAGACTGCGATGCCTAGAGGGAGCCGGCGAGACGGCCCCCTTGCCTATCGGCTGCGGCGTGATGAGCGGCCAAACACCCACCTCCCTCGCCCAGTGCGGGGCGGCGGGACGCCCCTTCTCTACCCTTCTTTCTTAGCCCGGCCCATTTTATATTATCCAGGGCCTCTTTGAACAGGTCAGGGCGGGACAAAGAAGGCAGCTCACACTGCCTTCTCGTTTTGCCCCCGCCGTGCTGGGCAGCTCCTGCTGCCCCCTGGGGTCCCCGCGGGCCCTCGTCGTAAAATGGCCACCGACCCCGCTTCCCTCCCGATGTTTTTTACCCGAGCGGTCTGAGGCAGGAGTGAGAAAAGGTGTCCTGTGGGGAGGGAGAGCAGAATTCGTCCAAATAATAAAATTTCAGCAGGATGGAGAAAAGGAGACACCGCTAATGATACCAAGGGCTTTGGCACATGCCTGTCCTAAGGAGTGCTGTCCCATACACCGAATTCACATAGTGCTGCTGTGTGTGGAGGGAGATGCAGGCAGGTTCCTGCCCAAACTAGGGTGGCGCTGTGAAGATAGGATGCAAGCAAGGCTCCATCAGGGTGCCCTGGTGCTGGTGCCCCTTCAGCATCTATGTGGATCCCCTATGAAACCCTCTCTCATGAACAGTTCCCTTCCTCTGCTTTTCAATACATGGCCCATCTTTGTGATCTCAGGTTGTTCCACCTATCAGTTTAAAACATTTCCATTTTCCTTCCAGACTTCACTTGTTCTGAAGTGAATCTTTCCTCCAAGACTTACATACACAGTTTTCTGCAACTCATGTCCTCCAAGTGGCATATGGACTTCAAAACAAGGAAGAAATCCTTCCAGGACTTGATGTTTACACAGGAAGGATAGGAGAATAGTGATTATCCAAGCATCATTTTACTCTTGAATGAAAAATAAGCACATTTACTTTCTCTGTAGGGCTGACTAAAAGTGAGTGTAGTGGAGAGGAGAACTTACTACAGAAGGTAAAGAGTTCCGTCTCTGTGCCACATAGGGGCTAAACCAGAAACATTTTACATTTCCTGTCATCTGGAAGAATCTTGTCAGAGTTCTAGAGAAAGTAGCCACTTGCAAGCAACCTTCTGTGCCTGCTCCATCAGTATCTGCTACCAAGGGATGTCTAAATCACCGCTAGAAAGCTGCATTTTCTTATAATTAAAGTATGCATGGTTGTTTAAGCAAACATCGAGTACTTCAGATTTCTTAGAGACAAAATAACTTTAGGCTGGATCTCAACAATTTCTTTTCCCTGTGATGTCAGTCCTACTCCATCAGCTTATATATGTATAGAGTCATATAGTAATTTCTAAGTATTTTTTCACATGTGGACTCAGAAGAGATATTCTTTACAAACAGCACAAAAGGCACTTTTATATAAGGCTATATAAAGCACTGGTGAGTTATCTTCCTCAAGTAAACATTGTTTTCCAGATACAGGTTGTCCAAAATCTGGATTATTATCCCTTTGGTTTTATCTATGAAATGCAATTTTTTCCACAGACCCAAATGTGATAAAGTCCTTTGTTGGTTTTGCATTAATGGAGAACGGTTACATTGCACCAAGGAAGTGACATCCGCAGTTAGCAGACAGGTGAGCTGGGTCCCTGGAGTAGAAAACAACGATGTTTCGCCAAACATCCTGTAAGAAAAAGAAAACACTTAAAATTCCAAAACAAATTTAATGTTATCAAATGTTACCAAATTTTTCATTTACAAAGATTCACTGTTAGCTAGAAAACAATCCTTTATTTGTCAAGGACATTTCCTTGCAATTCTAGATTGTTTCCTGTTATCTTCATAGGTATTTTCTGAAGTTTGTTGTATTAGGATTTTAGAGGGTTTCTTTATTCCTTTTTTGTCTTTTTCCTTCTTAGTTTTTTGGGGGTTTGTTTGGGTTGTTTTGTTTGTTTGTTGTTTGCTTCTTTGTTTGTTTGGGGGGGTCTACTAACTTCAGAGAGAAATCTTGCCAGGCATCCCTAAGCTTTTAATTGGCTTCACTAGCACTTCTTCCATGAGGTATATATTAGTAGGCTCACTGTGGAATCTAACAGTGTTTTCTATGAGCCTGTAAGTTGGAAGGTATCTACGGGAAGACTTTGTACAGTCGAGACTCAGGTCATTGCCTTTGCAGTTTCAACCTTGGATTCCAACTGTGGGAACATTCAGCTTCTTATGAGAAGATGCTGCTTACACAGGGCCATAGACAAAGGCAATATTTAACTTTTATACCAGGTCTATAATAAATGCTTTTCCTGATTTAGCAATATGGGTTGTAGGTGTTTCATTTTTCAAGGCATTGCTTTTTCAAACAAGTCTCAAATGTAGATGCAGTTCTACTGTCACATAATGTTTTCGCTGCTACAGTTAATTTTCTAAACCAACTTATACAGAAAGGGTTTATCTTTGATAATAACATCAATATGGGTATCCCATACTGAAACTGAAACTTAATTTACTATACAGTGCCAGAAATTACATTACTGCAGTTATAAGCGTACCTCCTTCTCTCATAAGTGAACATAAGCATTCATTTTTGTCTTCCTAACTCTTAATGTATCTTAATGTATCCTAATGTACACGGCATTTTATTCAGGATAGATCCTCTCTTTCCCAGGTAAAACATCAATAATATCCTACAAATACATATTACTGTTTTTCACATTGATATTTAGCAATTTGAACAGTTTTTATTTTCACATCCAAGTTCTTCCTATTCATAGCATTCAAGCTAAATTAAAGGTAACAAAGCTTTCTATTTAAAACCAAGACAGGTAATTATGTTTTGACGGAAAATGCATGAAAACACTTTTAGCAAAAAGTGGATGTATCCAATTTCTGCTAAAAGATCTAATGTTACATGAGTGTTACGAAGCTCCTTGTGGTACAGTCATTAATAGATTTGCATGCTTCCAGACGAAAGATTACTTATTTGTGTATTTTTTCAGTTGGTCTTGGTTTGGGTTTCTTCTGTGTTTGTTTTGTTTTGTTTTTAACTCAGACAACAGCCTTGATTATGGAGGTAAGACAGTGCAGTCTGGGCAGTCTTACTGTTCCATGTTGCTTTTCAGTGTCTTTGTATCACTCATCTGGTAGCACATTTGGTTCTTGGCCAGAGGGCAAAACTTCAGTTTCAGAACAAGACCAAACAAGCATTTGTTTTTATGCAGTCAGTGCTTCAGCGTATTATTAGCTTGAGAGTGAGCTTTTTTTGCAGAGGGGAATAGGATCCTGATGTCCTCTAAATACCTACTATTCCTTCCAGTAAAAGTGCTGAAAAATAAAATTTGATCTTAAGATTAGATGTAAAACTGAGACTCAGTTTAGTGATTAGCAAAAGAGAAGTTATTTTTTTCTCTGGAAAAAAAAATCAGTGTGGAATATGTTATGAGAATATGATTAGAAAGATAGCTTTTGTATAAGACAAATACTCTATTAAAACAAGGTTTTGGAATTCAAGTATATTGCTGGTTTTTATGTGTTTCTTATTGTGACTGTCCATTTGTTACACTGTCCACCATTCATATCTCCCCTATTTTACTGGGATGTTTACTTGAAAACAAGTGGGGATTAAGTGAAAAGGATCACCATGAGCAATGTTTTACCTATATGCTGTGCCAGGTATTCCTGATGGCACTGTTGTCTCCTTCCTTGATGGGCAATGGATTCCTTGGGAGGATATTGAGAGCCTGATTGACGCTGCCTGAACCAAAGACAGTTGATGTGTACCTGGTCAAGGGATGATGACCTGAATTTACAGAGCTTTTGCATCTGTAAGGCTGTGATTTGACTATCATTACCATATTCCACCACCAGCTCACCTAGTGATATGTGTTTGTTCTGGATCAGGATGAGCATATGGTCACATTTTTATGGAATTAGCCAGAGTGTATTAAAAAGGGTTTATACCAGGTTTTGACCTTTCTGCCAGCAGCTTGAAAGCAGGTGATGTTTAATCAGGTATAAACTGTAATGATGCAAAATCATCCCTTGAATATTTCTTAAACAAAACTGAACCTACAAAATGGATTTTTTTTTTTCTTTGTCAGATGTGTGCTTTGCATCATGTGGCCATGGCATTTTGGAAACAGAAGCAGGAATTCTGAATTTAAATTTATTGTTACTGGACTGTGCACTTTACTGTCATATTTCCACTGGCAGATAGCCTTTATATATACCAGACCTTTTTTTCTCTCAGCCATATGCTAATTCACTTTAGTTAACACAGCTAGGATTCAGGGGAGGCAAAATTAGGGGAAGAGAAGAAACACTGTGAACTTTTTTCCAGTTGAAAGCACTCAGCTTCTTCCCATTAAAAATAATTAATTGATCTTTGGGCTCTGAAAAGAGCTGTGGGTCCCAGCAATCTAAAACCGTTTTGATATGCTATTGGGGGATGGCCGTTGTAGTGTTTAATTATAAGTAATACACTTTTTTTTTTTCCTCAAAAGTGAGTTCATACAGCTCCCAAACATCTGCCAGTGTGCCATGCTTATGGTTGCAGTCCCTTAAGACTGACAGAGAACAATTTAGTACCTCACTGAAGCTGGAAGAGGTGACTCCCACAGACACCCTTGTTGCCACTGTGTTCCTTGTGCCGGCTCTGGCACTCACCTGACACCTTGGTGAGCCAAACCCTGTTACAAAGCTGGCAGCATTTTTATAACAGCCAACACAAGAAAGGCAGCAGAGAAACAAGATACTCTGAAATGTGCTCTCCTTGCTTTATTTTCCCCCTTGATGCTTTTCAAGTTTCTGCCCAACCTGACAAGTTTTAACACTTATGTGATATGGCAGACCTCTGCTTGGCTGAGTCAGCAAAAATCCTAACCCTTCAAGAAAAAAACATGTCGTTTTCTGCCAGTTTACTGAGTTTACTCAGTAACACTGTACTGAAATGTGCTAAAACCTGTAGTGTCAAACTAAACACAAAGCCACTGTTTAACACCAAAACTGGCATAACCTCCATTTGAATGGCCTTGAAGAGAGGGAAAAGTCTTTTTAAACAAGGCAAAGTCTGAACAAGAACTTTTGCTTAAGATCCAAAACTAAAGAACAGATCAACAGAAGATTTATTAAACCTTTTATCTGAGCTGTACCTGTAAGATCTCATGGTGGAAGGAATGTTTGAGGAACCAAACATCTCTGCATTATACAGAGAGTGATCAGTAGCTGGGGAAGGAGGTGGGTTCAAGATCTAGGAAGAGCAGCAGTGTGAAAGTTTGGGTTAATTATACAACTCTACTTATTTTGTAAATTTTATTGATGTTTTCACCCTGCCACTCATCCTTATTTTAGTTTCCTCGCTGCCTGGGCGGGTAAATGCACTTTTAAAGATCACAGAAGTTCATTACCAGACTTTGCTCTGGGCTTAGGTACACTGCAGGCAGCCAAAGTTCTCAAAGCACAGGGAATTTTCTTCCTTGTCACACACATTATTACCTGGAACAGTGGGGTAAAGCTGGAAATTAGACCCAGTTTTACAGAATCTCAGTGCACTTTCTTGAACATAAGGACTGAACTCATTCAGCCAGGGATTAAACGAGTGCCAGAGCGGGTGGAAAGGAGTGTTGCGAGTTGCCTTCCAGGAGTGGGAGGAGAAGGGGGGAAGAGCAGGACCACTGCTGCAAGCCATTATTCCACTCAGCCACCATGTGGAACTGCTTCCTCAGGGAGGTAAAACCCTAAAGCCTGAGAGCAGAAAAACTAGAGGTAGGAGAGAGAGGGGTTGGAGTAATCTTTGTTTTTTAATTGTTTTCTTAAATATCGTCTGAAATTGATCTGTACTCTTGCTAATGACACTTGGATAGCAGAATCATGTTATATAATGTTAGCGTAGAAACAACTTTCAATTACTGAGCTTATTACATTTATTTGCCTTGAGGAATATGTTGCTGATACAGAACAACAGATGAATAACAGGAAAAAAATGGCAAATTAAGCTCTTTAATGCACTGTTCAAGGTTGTGGCATAAAGAAGAAAAGACATTCTACCACTGGTGTTGCAATAGGACACTATATATCCATTACGCTAAATCCTGAGTTGAAATTTCTGTATAAATACGTATGTTATTGGAGCTGATTGTCTGAGACCGAAAAGTTCACAAATATATTTGTGAGTAATATCATAGGATACACTGCTGATTGAAAAAAAAATCAAAAAACAAAACCAAAACCAAAAACAACCAACCAAACAAAAAAAAAACACCAAACAAAACCAACATTTAAATAGGCTTACAGGTTAGCCTGCATTTTATTTGCAAATCAATGTGAAGGCTTTTAAAATCCATACATCTTTCTGTAGGTTTTAATTCAGACATATTTCACCCAAGCTGGGTATTTAAAAATACCATCTGTCTGGTGAATCAGTGATTTAATTTCTCATTAAATCAGGTTCATGCTATGGTTTTATAAAATCATTAATTTCCTTTTCACCATTCTTCATACATGAGTTTGACAGATGCATAGATGATTTATAGGTTCACCCTAAAATATAAAATCTGTATCTCAAATATTTATGATCTTCAAATGACTTCTGCAATTCTTTGGCTACATTCTTTGCTTCAGTCATGATCCACCAGGTTTCTAAATCTGTACACATTCTGTAGCTAACAGGAAAATCATTTGGCATTCTTTTCTGCTGGCAGACAAGACAGACTACATCTTCAGTTTTGTCAAAATAATCATGTTAGCTTACCCTCTTTAAAGATAGGACTTTGCTAACCTAGATAATTTCAACAAAACTGGATTATGGAGTGAACCGGCAGTTACGCTGGTACATCTAGTGTACTCGCAGTCATTGATAGCCCAAAGTACAGTGAGAAGTGCTAACATCTTAATCTGTCTCAGCTGCAGCCAGACAACATCCTTGGCTAGTGTGAGATCCAAAGTCTCTAACGCTGGCTTGAACCATCAGCTCCCTTTGTTGGACTTCCTAAAGGCACTGTTAAACACTGAGCTTTTGTTGACTCAAGTGCAATTTCTGCTCGTCAGTGTGCCTCTGCAGGAAACCATTCAATTTTGATTTGAAAACTGAGTCCAAGAGATAAAAGCCTACAACCCCACTGTTTGTTTATCTAGGATTTTATCATTCTTACAATCTAAAATTAGCACTGTGCTACTCCTTTCCAGATTCAGCTTATAACTTCAGTTTATAACTTCTAGGCTCCTGTTATAACTTTCCTACTACTTTAAGAACACAGGAATTATTTCTATCAATAGTAACTAATTTTTTTTATAAAGTAAAACATATTTTAGGTTACAGACAGAGCTTGCAAGCTAACACTTTGAACTTTTTTTTTTTTTTTTCTCTTAAAACCTATTCTGTTGTTATCCTCCATGGCTATTGCAAAGCTTTTGCCAATTTTCAACACCCCTTCAAGTATGAACATCAGAACTGCACAGAGTATACTGATTATACTGATCTCACCAGTACTATAGAGAGATATACATTCATTCCCCGCCTCACATTCATTACTCTAGGTTGCATACATTAAAGGATCATGTTAGCCTTTTTGAGTCATTATTGCACTGGGAACTCATGTTGGATTGCTTATCTGCTTCAACTCCCTAAATACTTTTCAGATCTCCTTCTTTACACAACAGAGCCGTTTATTAACAGAAGTAGGATGCCTTGCTTGTTTCAATTTTGTATTTGGCTGCATTACAATGCATTTCATAGAAACAGGTTCAGCAATCCAAGAAGAGAGCCTTTTTGGACTAGGATTACTTCTCATCCCCATTGATCATCCTCATCCCAGAACGCCTAGGCATACAGTGAGTTATGGGTGGAAATATTCTTCTCCATAAGTGTGTTTTGTCCATTTTATTTTTAACTTTGTTAAGTCCTTTTTTGGTACTGCATAGTGCTGATGTTTTAAATGGCATGTCATATTATCTAAAGGATATTCTATCTGCATGATTACTTTTGGCAGGGCCTACACACTGTGGCATGGTGTACTACATGATGCCCTTGTTCATATTGTCCAGACCAGGGACTGAACCACAACACTCTGTGGTTTTCTTTCAGTCCATGCATGCAGGGTGCCATGGCCCTAAGTGAAGTGCCGAGGTTCTGCAACACCTTTCCCCCCACCCTTAGTGTTTAGCTCCTGCGCTGAAAGCCAACTCTGATATGTGCAGTTATGTAGCCTTAGATCAGAGCTATGTGAGACAGAGCTGTGAGAAACCTTATAGGGGCCCTCCCATACTTTGTTCGGGAGTTGCTTTTATGCTTAGACCCAGGCTCCTTGTCCAAGCGGTGGTGTAGACACGCCTGTGCCTGACCCTGTACTTTGCTATTGCTGACTGTGACCTCTCTGACTTGACTTCTTGGCTTGACCTTGGGCCTGCTACAGCCTTGCCTGCTGATCACTGAATTATGGCCAACCCTGGCCATTGTTACTGGACCTGCTGCATTCTGCTTGTTGAAGTACTGTGAGAATGCACACCTTGTCAATGACGAAACAGGCCCTGTCAACCAATCCTCAGCCTCTGGCTCACCTTCCCTTGCTATGACACCCTTATCAAACAATTAACTCTGAAATGCCATATGATCCTGCTTCCTGACACAAGGGCACTTCACATGAACACCAGGAATAAGAATGGAAGAGGAAGAAGTGCTGCCTGCTTGGTGTTCACCCAAATCAAGAGCCAGACATAGCTGGTCAAAGATCTCAGAAGTAGTCTTGGCTCTGACATTCTAGGCCTTCCCAGAGAGAACACTATTGCATAGATTTGCATAAATTTCAAATAAAATCCACACAAATTAAGGGTCATATGGTATTTCAGATTTAACTGTTCAATAAGGGTGTCATAGGCAATTCAATTTAACAATGTTTAGGTTGTTCTTCCATTAATATTAAACAAGCAATAAAGGAAGTTCATTTAAAACTAGAAAACAGTGTGTTTCCATGAGAGAACACCTTTTATATTATGTTAACTCTTGGATAATGCATGTTATGTGTTTTTTTTTTTTTGGATTTGCTTAGAAAAAAAGATGAAAAAGACCCTACAGCATTGATGTATATATAACTTTGTCATTTCGTTTTGGTTCAGGGGACTGAAACAAAAAATAAAATTTTCTTATGATTTAATAATCTTTAAATTAATATTATTGGGTAGTGTTACAGTCCCGCTACATTTGGTAAATATGAAGGGTTTGTGAGGTTTTCAGTGACCATGACAAGGAGAAGGTAGGGACACTGAATGTTGAATTAAGAGAAGGAAGTTTGTTTATCTTTACTGAGTGGTTTTTTTTCTGGATATCCAGGAAAACACAAAGTACTGAACAGAAACGTTACTGAGAAAAAAAATGTTATAATAGTCTCCAACGCTCATACTTGTGGCTTTAGTTCAGAGAGGTAAGCAAGTGAAACACATGCATGCTGTTGCTTGGTGAGAGGCACCCATGATGGAGGAGAAATGTGTGAATGAGTCGAAGAATAAGTCACTGCAAAGAAGGATAAAAGGCACTGCCACTGGAAACAGAGAAAGGAGAAGGAAAAAAACCTGAAAGTACAGTAGAGCTTGCAAGAGGAGTGAGACCTAAGGACAGACAGAATGACGATATTGATAGTTGGCCCATAGAAAAAAGGAAATATTAATAAATATGTTTCTCTTTATTCTGCTTTTTGGCAGCCTGTTGTTAGGGGGTTGGTTAGTCTGGGTTTTGAAAAAGGATAGGGAGATGGATTTAGAGAAGGAAGACATCCTCTTTTTCTCCTTCCAGCCTGTGGAAACCATACTTCATGTACCTCTGTTTCTAGTGAAATTTCACTAGAATGTGACCATTTTGCTGTTTCGCTAATTTCACTGTCATCTCAAGGCAAGTCTTTCCAGGTTTTGGCTTTGAAAATGTGGTTGTCTTAGAAGAGGAAGACTGGGAATTCCTTCTTTCACACCTTCATAATCTATTTTGCTTACCAATACGCACCTTGCGGAAAGTCCATGTCAGAAGAAGAAAAAAAGCAAACAAAACTACAACAAAACAAACAAACAAACAAACAAAAATCATCATTGACACTTCGCTATCTCTTTCTTGCATTCAGAAACATGCTCAGTTTAAATCTCTCACTTTTTTCAAGGACAAGTTTTCTCTGTACACCTGTAACACAGTAAATCACATCGTTACCTTGGACTTTTGCTCTCAGAACTTCAGGAGCGTGGTCTGAGAATGAGAAATGAGGATGTTACTCATTGTAGACATTAATATCTAAACCTTTTGCAGTTACATGAGAGATAGTTTGGAGTAAAATAGCTATATTTACGTACAATTTGAAGTATGATTTCTAACTTCTAATTAGCTGTGTTATGTCCTTACAATAATAGTTCCCACATAAAGCACAGAAAACTTAATCTTATATTTTGTAGCTTCTTTTTACTTGTCCTAAAGCAAACTTGTGTGCTTTTCTTTACCAAACTTTACAATGGTTAGTCCTTTACACACACAAATCCCAGAAGTTCCCTCAGACCTCCTTTTCCTCTCAACAGTCTTCTTCCATTCCACCTTCAAATCCCATAGTTCCATTCTTATAAAATTTTGTATGTCATAGCAAACCTGCATCTTCACAAGTATTTCCTGGTAAGCAAAGAAGAGGTCACTTTGAAACAGGTCAGATTATAATTTAAAATGTGGAAAGAGGGGAGAAAATAATTCTATAACTATAAGTGAAATTGGGTGAGTGTTTTGTTTGTTTGTTTGTTTTTTTTTTTCCCAAGGTTTTGCTTACTGAAGATAAGAAGATATGAAGAGTATCATTCCCTTCCATGGTAGATCATAGAATCAATCATAGAATACCAAGTTGGAGGGGACAACAAGGATCATTTGGTCCAAACTTTTCTTGTCAAAAGCACAGTCTAGACAAGATGCTTCTGCACCCTGTCCAGCTGAATCTTAGAACTATCCAGTGTTGGGGAACCCACCAGTTCCCTGGTTTGTTCCAACAGTGGTTTTTCTCATCATGAAAAATTTCCCTCTTGTGTCCAACCAGAATCTCCCCAGGAGTAACTTGTACTCATTACCCCTCATCTTTTCTATGTGACTCCTTATAAAAAGAGACTCTCCATCTTCTTTGTAGCCACCCTTTAAATACTGGAACATGATGATGAGGTCTCCCCTAAACCTTTTTTCTCAAGGTTGGACAAACCCAATTCTCTCAGCCTTTCCTCATACGGCAGCTTCCCAGTACTTTGATCATCTTTGTGGCCCTTCTCTGGATCTTCTGCAGCCTGTCCGCATATTTTTTTTTATGGCAGGGACCAAAACTGAACGCAATATTCCAGGAGTATTCTGATAAGTGATAAGTAGAGCAGAATAATTACTTCACGCCTGCTGGTGATGCCCTTGCTAATGCAGCCCAGCATCCTGTTGGCTTTCTTTGCCACAGCAGCACACTTTTCTCTCATATAAATCTTGTTGTACACCAGGATCCCAGGTCCCTTTCCACAGAGCTGCTACCCAGCCAGGTAGATCCCAGCCTGTGGTGCATTCCTGGATTACGTTTTCCAAGGTGCAAGACCTTACACTTGTCCTTGTTGCACTTCATAAGGTTCTTGTTAGCCCACTCTTCCAGCCGATCCTTGTCGCCCTGCGGGGTGGCTCTCTCTTTCAAAGTGTCCACTTCCCCACTCAGCATGATGTCATCAGCAAACTTCCTGAGGGTACAGATGATCCCACCATCCAGAATCCTTCCAAAAATGTTAAACAGTGTTGGGGTCTATATTGATCCCCGGAGGACCCCACTAGTGAACTCCACTCTGATTCATGGCATTCTTCTCTGATTACTGGAATTACACCAGTGTAAGTGCTGATGTAAAACCGCAGTGGCTCCAACTGTTCAAAGAAAGTCCTCTAAGGTTTTCTTTACCCCACAAAATTAAACAAGTGTAGTTTTAGTAAGTCTAGAAAGAGCAGCAATGACATGATGGAAATGATTCACCTTCCAAATCCTCCAGGCTGTCAGTTACATGACCTTCATTCCTATGGCTAAATTGAAGCTACAGTCGTTTCACATCTTCATTTTGATAAGTAGACATAGTCCTAATATATTTTATTTGATCCATGTAATAACCACAGCTCCCTGATGTTATGAAACAACATAAGAAGGAAATCCCATGTGTTCCTGGCATATGGTGTCTATGCTGTACTGTGAGACTGGAATTTGGGAAGGATGACACAATGCTAAAAGAAAATTACAGTGTTTTTCAAAAACATTTAAAAGCTGAGTTGATGTTGCTGAAACACCATCATTTCATGTGTCTGTTGCTGACACAGCTCATGTTGAAACAGTTTTATTAAAGTCATTACAGGGTCAATGGAAAATCTCCATGCATATCTGAAGTATTCTGAGTGATTTATGTGAGTGCATGGATATTCATTATAATGATATTCTTTCATGTTTCCATTGACAGGAAGAACAATGTCACCCGTAATGTACAAAATAAATTATATCAGCTCAAGCTGGACCTTAAATGCAACAAAATTAAATTTAAGATAACTCTTAAAGTTTGACAATTAAGAAAAGTTAAAGGACATATTTCAGGTAGTACTTGTCAACCTAAATTGCCTTGCTCTGAGTAAGTGTTGACATGCAGTAGGCTTTGTGACACAGAAACAGACATATCATCTGTAATCTGCACTACAAATGCAAGGCAAAGAATGTAGTGAGAAAGCCTATTCTAAATTCTCTCATGTTGTCTGATTTGTAGGTATTCCATATCAATATACTATTTTCAATGCCATGTGTCTCAGAGTACTGCAGCTTTCTATATTAGGTGTTCGCTGTTGTCTGTGGCTATCAAAAGACTCTCTTCCAGGAGGGTTCATCATTATCCCCAGCAATTCTGCAGCTGGGTCCAGTGAAAATATAGAGTGCTTATGGATTTCCTGATATAGTCTTCTTTTATATTGTCATTTATGTAGGGTGATAATAACTAAAGACTGAGATAAGAGTGTCATTTGACTCTGTAGGTAGTAGTAAGAGACTGTCAACTGTTTATCACAGGGTCTATCACAATTGACTGAAGAGGAGCTAAGCCAGAGAGGAGAAGAAACAAAGAAGTGAAATTATTTGCCTGAGGTCATCTGGCAAATTAAAAAAAAGAAAAAACTGGGAAGCAAATCTACCATTGGAATTATGGCTTTGTTTAAGCCATCGGCAAATTTTCCCCTAGATTCAGTGAGGCTAAGGTTCATCCCACATGTTATGGCTTCCCTGTTCTACTCCTATTCCAAAACAGGCCTACCATATATCTTAGTTTTAAAATATTGCAGGCCATATCCAATACTGTATGTTCATACAAAAACAAAATGGAAACTTGGTTCTTTAATCTGCTGAAAGAGAGGTCAGCCAATTTCCTCGTCAAGGAAGTATTGAAAAATGTCAGTAGTATTCACAAGGGTCTGAATCATGCTGGCTATTAAATGTTCTGGATTGACATGTCACTTTCAGAGAAACAGTGGAGTAAGCAGCATTTCTAGTACCACCATCGGGAGCACTGGCCTATTTGTTCTCCACTTATGACATGTCAGAGCCCTTTCCTCCCAGTAAATATTCCAGGGCGGATTGAATTGTGCAAAACTTCCCCTTCCACTTCCCTTAATATTCTTTGTTTTCTTGTATTGCGGTTTCATGTAGGCTTTCATTCTCTAAAGCCTGAGTTTTTCTCTGAAAATGTTTGTGTAGCTATTACAGGGCCTCTGACTTCAGGATCTAGTAATATCTCTAGTAGTTTTCTCCAAAACATAGAAGATACTATCTCATGTCTCTGTCACATTTCTTGAAAACATGCATTGTTCCTGGGAAAGGTGGGCTGGGGAGAAGAAAATATGGTTAGAAAAGCTGGATAGGAAGGCCTGTTCTTTCATAATTGTCTGAAACCATCAGAGGGTTATTTTAGTTCTTGGCGTTGAATTGTTGCAGCTAAATGAAAACATAAGCAAATAGGACAAAGATCAAGCAACAGAGATTTTCCAGTGCAGAAACCTAGCATTATGCTGAAATTAAGTATGCTCAATACCCTCCAGGATATTATCTGGAAAAAAAAGCGCCAACATTGTGAGACTTAATTCACACAATTTGCATGCTATTATCCTCGATTTGACTGTCAAAAATGAGTGAAAATGCCAGTGTTTTAATTCAATGATAAATAGTGGATTAATGAAGGAGTGAGTTTATTTTCCCAATTTAAACTTGTACCTTCATGATAAGCTTATTGTGTATCTATTATCAGGACATGTAACTGCTCAGTCCAGCAATTTTGGTCAGTGAAACAGTACAGCTTAACAGTCCCATAGTGAACTGATGAAAACAGGTATAAAAATAACGAGCCTTGGAGTTATGTTTAGAGAAACACCTTGTTCTTTGTTTAACGACTTTACATTTGTTCAGCTTCTTCATTGCAGGCCGAGAGCCATTGAGAAGGGAATGGAAACAAGATGGTTAGAATAAGCAGGTAAAGGAAAATTTGTATAGTCAATATATATCTGCAGTTTCCCAGCAGATAAAAACGCTGAATATCAAAAGATTTATTCAGGACTTAGTTGTATGTAGGAGATTTGTGATTACATTTTTAATTAAACACCAAATAGTCAGACAAATACATGTGATTTTTAATTTCCATTAAATTCACCCTTGAATGAGTGCTTCTGACAGAACTCTTTTGTTGACTCTTTTTTTAGTACACCGATACAGTTATACTCTGCTTTATGTAGCTTTATTACTTCTATGGTCAAATGGTATTACGCACTTAGTCCTTTTTTCCTGGTGCTGTGAATTAAACGGCTAATTTGGGGCAATGGAGAAACCCCAGCCCAAGAAGCAAACCAGCTTGTTTTTTTCTCTTTTTGCTTATAGGAAGATAAAAGAAGCAATTTCCTTAAATTTCAGATTTATATGCCAGTGATGATATTAAACTTACTTCAGAAATATGTATTCATACAGATAATCATAGGGATGTACTTTATCCATCCTAAAACAATACAGGTATTTCTGAAGCAGATCATTACTGTATTAAGGAATTGAAAATTCAAGATTTGATGACTGCTGGAAAGTTGATTACTTTCTTAAAATACTCTGATCAGGGAGAAATCACAAACCTATATAGGTTAATTTGAATCACTGTCAGATTGAAAGATTTTTGTAGAACTTTCTGTTTTGGTTTTCTTTTTTATTTTGATCATAGAAGTGTGTAATAAGAATACAAATACATTTCCCAGTGGTTACAGGAGTAGCATTTTTGAAAAAAAATAGGTAAATTATTTTAATTTGTAGCTCAATGTTCAATTTACCAGTCTGAAGATGCCCTAAATCTTTTGGTTAAAAGATAAAAACACTGAATCAAATCCATTTATTTGGAAATGAGCTGGGTGGAAACAAAACCAAAACCAAAAAACACTAACCAAAGCCCCTACAAAACATATTATTTTACAAAATGATGGAAGAAAAATCAGGACAAAAAGAGTGACTGAAAACCAATTCATGACCTGCAATGTAATTCAGACAAATAGTTGTATCAGATAGCTGTTCTGAGAGGTTGTAAACACCTTGATATGCCCTTTAGCTCATTTTGTTTTGACTCTGAGAACCATCCATCTTCCATCCATCCATCCATCCATGCATTCCTTTCCCTCAATAACTAGTATTTTATTTGATGGCATTTTTTTTTATGTCTTTGAATTAATTTCTGCTTAATCTTTGAGTTATGCTAAGGTTTATATTCATTTATTCAGAGTTTATACCACACAAAAAGGTCATATGTGAGCCAAGTCCTAAAAGGTGCTCAGCTAGTAATCAAGGGTAGCAGAAGGTTCATATAAATTGCATCCTATCTTTAGTTAGTCTCTGGTTTTACATTTTGTGTTCTGAGTGTTATCATGATTGTTAACTGAATTACGTAAGGCCCAAATCCATGGGAAATTCTGTCAGTGCTTAACTTTTGGCATATGATTCTTTTCCATGAATTCAAGAAATCTCACCTAAGGATAACTTAGAATGTTGGATAATGTGCCTTTGTGACTTAATTAAATTAACCTCTCTCAGTTCACCTCCTTATCATAGCCTTGCAATTTAGTCCTGTAATACATAAAGTCAAACCAAATGATTCAAACAGATTAGGATATTTGCCTTGGTTTATCCCTAATTTCTTGGCTACACTTCCACTAGCAGACATTTTCACCAGTGAAACAGAAAAAATCTACCTGTCTTATTCGGCTTTTTCTGCCCTGGCTTCATTCACTGCAAACAGATGGGAATGGCACAAAGATCTTAGAGCAAAAGAAGCTCTAGAAAAGGAATGCAGAAGACGCATTCTGCACAGCTTGCATATTCATTACGACATTAGAGAATTCTGTATTAAAAAATACAAGATCACTAATAGATAAGCTACAGATGCAATCAATTTTGCTTTCTCCCCCACTCCATATTTATCTGCCACTAGCCTGTGTCTAGTGTATACTAAATAATCCATGTTCATCATTACTCTGACCAGAGTATTAAGTCAATTTTTTAAAGAAAAGGTAATTTATTAAAATGAAATAATGGAATGTCCTGAATTGGAAGAGATCCACAAGGATCATCGAGTCCAGCCCGTGTCCCTGCACAGGACAACCCCACAGTTCACACCACATGCCTGAGTGCACTGTCCAGTCTCTTCTCGAACACTGTCAGGCTTGGGGCTGTGACACTTCCCTGGGGAGCCTGTTCCAGTGCTCCACCACCCTCTGGGGGAAGAACCTTCTCCTAATGTCCAGCCTAAACCTCCCTTGGCGCATCTTCTTGCCACTCACTCGAGTCCTGTCACTGGTCAACAAGGAGAAGAGCTCTGTGCCTGCCTCTCCTCCTCTTCTTGTGAGGAAGATGTAGCCTCCATGAGGTCTCCCCTTAGTCTCCTCCTCCAGGCTGAACAAACCCAGTGAGTTTAGCTGCTCCTCATACAGCTTCCCCTGTAAACTCTTCACCAATTTTGTGTCCCTCTTCTGGACACTCTCCAGTAGCTTAACATCTTTTCTATCCTGTGTTGCCCAGAACTGCACACAGTGCTTCAGTTGAGGCCGCACCAGTGCAGAGCAGAGTGGGACAATCACCTCCCTCGCCCGGCTGGCAACGCTGTGCTTGGTGCACCCAGGACACGGGTGACCCTCTTGGCTGCCAGGGCACACTGCTGGCTCACGTTCAACTTGCTGTCTACCAGAACCCCCCAATCCCAGATTCTTTTACAATGGATGCTCTCCACTCTGATGCTTGGCAGTATTGATTTTTAGCTGATGATAGATACATTTCTGTATCTGACAGGCTGCAGAACTTGCAGCACTGCTGGCAGAGACACACTGGATGGATAAGAAATAAGAACACGGTGGTTTCTTCATGATGGTAGCTTCAGTAGCCGCATTGAGCAGCAAGTACAAACTCCTCTATATTCTCAAGTTTTGGTGCCACAGGGCACAGAGCCTAGGCACAGGAGATGAGGGAGTGATTTAGAATTGAAACATGTTTTGATATAACCACATCATGTCTTGGATTCAGGGTGCAGCTGGAGTATGCATCCACTCTGAGGACCTTGGAAACAAATCTGATTACAAAATTTCAGTTTACAAAACCTACAAGTTTATCTCTTTGCTGTTACAGCTTATTCTTAAAAAAGGTAATATAACTATCCTATTTGCATGTTTCTTACACTTTAGGATTCAGTCTTGCTTCTGCTGCTCCCATTCTGTCTCCATAGTACTTCATTCTTCTTAGATGATTTTTTGAGAGGACATTATTTTCAATTTCCTGAAATATTATTTTTTACATAATTATATAGAGAGATATAGATATAAATACTTTGTAAATGTGTATAGATGTAATCCATTCCATTTAAGTGTATTTTTTCTCCCACAGAATTCTCATATTTCAAAAACTTAATTTTCCTTTCTTTTTTTGAAGGCTGAATTTTGTCACATCTAGTAACCTCTTCTGAAATCTGTAATCCTACTTGTACTGATAAGGACCTAAGGGAGGCAGATGGTACCCCAGAATCTGTTTATGTAATTTCATCTGTATTGAAAAAAAGCCCCACTTTTTCACATGTCAGGTACATTTACTTCCTGGATTGTGAGTTGAAATATCTAGTGATAACGAGAAAACAAAGCAAGACCGTAACCCCATCCTCAGCCTTCTCTTCCCCTATGATTCTTAGTTCAGGGTTCTCTGTAGTTTTCAGTATTCAAGCTTGCTTTTCCCAACCCTATTCCAGCCACGCCTAACTCAACCTAATTCAAAACCATTTGTCTTAGCACAATACAGAGAATTCTTTTTACTCCTTCAGGAAAATCCCATCAGTAAAACAAAATGCCTGGGCCATTTATCAGTTAGTAGACAGTAACATGTTCTCGTCATTACTGGGTAAATACAAATGCAGACTACATCGTGCATCACTGTTGAAGCGGGACTACAGTGTGTGTTTCACTTACTGTCTCAAACAACTTAGTGTTGACATAGGTAGAAAGCCTATGAATCTCCACAAGGCTTCTAGTGCCCGTTTTCCACTGATTTTTTTTTTTTTTATTGTTATTATTCTCTTACTAAATAATAAGTAGGAGAAGACCTTTCTCCAGAAAATTTGTGAGATAAGACAGTGCAGATGTGGTTTGACTGTGTCATTTTAAAATAAACAGAAGGCATTTTTTCCTGATATACAACAGCTGACTGATACCAGTTTTATTTGCTATTATTACTATTAGAAAAATGATCCATTAGGACTTTTCTTTCCCCCAGAGACGCTCAACTTAAAGCTCCAAGGACATTTTCAAATAGACTGTAATAGTTCAGACATTCTTATCAGCAGCACATTATGAAACTGTGCTGGATTTCTCTTACTTTTTCTACATGCCTGTGAGGTGTTTCTCATAACATCAGCAGAGAAAGGGCAGATTCTATGCATGTAAGTGCAGAAACAACACTACCAAACCACATGGCACTAGTATATAATCACCTGCAGGTGAACTCCACCTTTTATGAACACCCAGACTTCTACACCTATTATCTGTATGTTACCTGTTAAAATTCCATTTGTAGAGAAGAATTTGTCCATACTCCAATGAAAGTTGCAGCTGATTCATTAGAGGTTAATATGCCTCCTAAAACACAATGAGCAGCTTGTGATCTTAGTGATGAGGCTAGTAATATTTAGAAAAAAAATATTCAGCTTAGGCAGTTGGCGCTAAATAGCTTAGTATCTGTGTAGACTAAATAGAATCAGTCTCTCCTTACTCAAAGCAACCATCCTGGAATTCTATCCCTCTGTTTTGCTGTTGGGTTTTGTTTGTTTGTTTTCATTGTAAATCAGAGCCTCATTTTGCTAATTGTTTGTAATTCCTTATTTACGTGTTGTAAGTTAGGGACAGACAAAGCCTGCGTCTTTTTCATTATTGTTTATAACATATTACAGAAAGAGAGATAGGTGCATGTGGTTTATCTACTGTTTCAACTAAGTCAACAACAAAATTAAATATACAGCAGAGTTTCATGTTTTTCAGTACATAAACCCTCCAGATACTCATAAATACTGTCTCAGAGTAGATCATTAAATTCTTAAGTATGCCAAATCATGCACTGCTAAGACTATAGTCCCCTTTGGCTTTGGAAAATAATAGTAGATAGTTTAAACTGTGTCTGCTGTAAAATGGCGTTAAAATCAAATTTATCCACCAGGTCAAGAATCAGAACTTAAACAACAGATTAGGCAAGTAAATTCTTATTACATGTTAGAGCCACTTCTATTTTATGTCTATCCATACTGCACGAACTGTGCATAAAATCATAGTTTTTTCTGATTAGCTTGCACAGCTCCTTGTTGAATCTCATAAATGTCTATTGCACTACATCCATTGTTTTTATGACACAGTTCTTTGCACGCATTTTTCATTTCTGTTTACTTGAAATTCACCTTTTTGTATACCGGATTTTGTGATGATCATTGGACAATGAAAGTACAATGCTTGAGAACGGCACCACAGAGCACAGAGACAGGGAAGGTGAAGGGAAATGTGCTATAGCTCCAAATTACCTCAACAAGATAACACTTCAGCACATTAACAATGATATTTTTAGACTGCAGTTTATGGTACACAGTAGTCAGTCTAATGGTTTCAAGTGTACCACACAGACACATACTGTCACATACAATTATACTGTGATGTGCTGTGAAGGTAAAAGAGCAAAGGTCCAGAGATTCAAAGTACATAATAGACTGATAGGTTTTCTTTATGGAAAAGCAATCACTCAAAGCAGAGGCATCTAATTTTTCAATAATTTGTAATGTGTTATAAATTTATGTGCTAATTCACAGAATTGTAAAAGTATAAGCTGCAGTCCAGAGGAGCTTATGGCATCTGTTACCCGTGTCTCAGGCTACTCTGAGCTCCATTAGCACTGGTGGAGCTTTGCTTGGATATTGGGTATAACAGTTCAAAAGTTCCTATGACTTTCATTACCCAGATCATCATAACATAGCGACAGTAGAGACTAGGACTTTGTGGGTGATATTGCGATTTTCCTTTTTCCTTGTAACGCAACAATGGAAAAAGGTATCTTATATCCACTTCTTTTGTTGTTTGGTTTCCTTGATTTTCTCAAATTAGTGATTGTGTTGAGAGATTTTTGAGCTTATTTTTCTGAGATTTAAAATGGTTATGGTTAGCTCAAAAACATAAGCAGAACAGCTCTGCTTCTATCTCAGTGTCTATGATTTAACTGTCTGGTAAACAAAAACCAAAATGAAAAATTTTTGTGGCTTTACACACCTAAGTAAGGGGATTTTGTCTAAAGAAAAATTTGTTTATTAAAAATTCTATCTATGACCTTTAAAAACATGATGTACATTATTCAGAAAGAAAAGAACAGGGACAAGCCAAGTGTTCTTTTCACTAGGAACACTCTTCTGAAGTAATTTCATAATAACAAAATCTGAAGAGATACCAAGGACAATAGAAATATAATGTTCCTTAGAGAGAAAAGAAAAAGCATTGTTTAACAAAAATGCTGGCAGTGCATTGAAGTAATTAAATAAATTTACAATAGTATAATAAAGAATGTTTAATCTTTCTGCTTACCAGTAGATGTTGTATTTTTTCCCATGTGTTAATGGTTCTCTAGGTAATCGCCATCTTAAAGCACAAAGAGGTTGTCTTTATTTTTATTTTTGAAGTTTTTTCTTCATGCAAAGAATATTGAAATTATGTACATACAAAGTGAAAGCTATGTAACTGTTACCTTGACTATAAAGGTCCTTATAATTGGCTTAATGATATGAATTTGGCACTATAAGTTCCAGATTTTGTATCTAACAGATTCTACTGTGCTATAGGAATCATGGACTCCTGTGGTATTATTGACAGCAATAGAAGGTGCGATGTTACAGACCTCATGTTAGTCTTGTTAAGAATTGTAAAGAAATAAAATAAAACAATAGTTTGTTTCCATTTTAGCAGTCCATTTAGAAGGTTAGACTGGAATATAACAACACAGGATTATTCTCCTGGTGATTTAAATATTAACTTTGATTAACTTCGTGTTGCTGTACCACTTCACGCTTGATATTGACCTATTTTTCTTTTAAATTATTTGAAAAAGTTATTGTGTAGAGACGTATGTCCTTGGTGTTTGGAGAAAAAAAATATCATCCGTTGTGGGCTGTAACTAAAATAACTTGCACTTACTGAAAGTTTTAGCCTCAACCGTGTTAACTCCTTACAAGCTTGCAAGGAGGCTTGCAAGCAGCAGCTTATTTTAAGCAGATATCTAGTCTAAATTAAGGTCATATTCAATATAAACCTAATGATAGCATTAGAGGGGATGTTGTCAGAGTACTGATGTAGGACAGTGGAGATGTCTGTTCATTTCCAAGCTTGAACAGCAGATACTGTGACTGACCTTGGATAAAACAGTCTGTCTCAGACTACTATTTCCCGTCTGTGAAAGGGGACTAATATCTTCCTATGATGAAGGCATGTTTTGGAAATAATGTCTATTCATGACAGTGAGACAGTTACTCAGTGAGGTTTACATAGATATTTGATAGTTTCATCAGCAGTAATGCCAGGCAGTGGCACAGGTTATGAATAGTGTGCCTAAGACGGAAGTATTCCACCTACTAGAACAGGTTGCTCTTATACTGCACCTCAGAGCATGGTTAGATTCCGGACTTATTATCTTTATTTTTGTACTATTTTTTTTACATATCCACTGACTCTAGCACTTTCTGTTCCATGTTTTTGAGCTGTATTTGAATTTACTGTTCCTAGTGATTTTTTTTTTTTAAGTCTACTGATTGAGATTAATTGTGACTAATGAAGCCCTAAAACAGAAAAAGGCTCAGAGGAGAGGGGCAAGGAAACGTACTCATGAAGCTCAGGGAATAATGTAGACTTTGACTGACCACAGCTGCTGCAAAGAAGCTGCCTTAACTCAACACCAAGGGGATGGAGAGTGGCCTTTGGTTTAGATAAACAGCACTGAAGAGTCGAGTGGATCAACTGCTGGTATAAATTATTCTTCCTGAGTTCATTAAAAGGGTGTGAATGTCTCCCAGAGTTAGCCCGACAAGCAAGGTGGGCAGTGCATTCCTGGGTCAGCCCAACACAGGGTATAAAACCTGAAAAAAAACAAAAAAAAAAATTTTGAAGAGAGCAATGGACTTAAGTTGGCTTCAACTGACGTACGGTTTCCTGACACCTGGGGATACCCAGCGTGATGATGGTGAGCATTTTACAGAGACCAGTAATAGGAATCACTTTGGTATTATGATTGAAATGTGTATTGCAATTGCTATATACACATTTTGCTAAGTGTAGCTTACATTTGTCTTGTGTTATGCAATGTATTTTGTACCACTCTGCTAAATCAGAAATCTCATGTAAAATTATGTTTAAATAAGTAAATTTGATACTAAACAGTACAGTCTCAGTGTGTGGACTATTAAAATAACCTGGTCAGACAGTACTGGTCTTTGACACTAATCACACCCAGCTTCTGAAATATGTAAAAGACAGTGGCGGTGGAGTAGGTATTCCTCAGCCTTTTAATAGGCATCAGTCAACAGTTTTGATCTCTGAACATGATGGCTTTTTAAAAATACACAGTTTCTCTTTTGTTTTCGGAGCAGTTCTCTAAGCATCCCAAAATTTTTAGCTGCTATGCAGAGTCCAGATCAAGTACATGCTAGTCTGTCAGTATGGGTCAGAACAGATACCCAGTAGGAAGAGGGAAGGAAGGATATGCATCTTTTTCAACGTATTTTCCATTTTGTTGATGTTAGATATGAACAGTTACAGGTTTTTTCTCTCAAGTGTTTGAGACTAAGAAATAGCAGCCTTTGTCTGAAGGCTAAAATTCAAAGGTTTCATAGAGGGTTTCTAACTGGAAGTATGATTCCAAACTATGCACTAGTAATCTCTAAGGAAAAATATTCATTAATTGTAGAAAATTCAGCTACTGATATCTACAAATCTCTGGGTTTCATTAACCTTTCTTTTTAGGCATTACTATAAAATCTGGGAAGAGTTCATATCTTGTGATAGAAAAAGGTAAAAGATGCTCTAAATGTAGCTGACAATGGGTAACCTCACCAGATTCTTTTCTTCATTGCTTTTTTATTATTGTAAACTTTTCTCCTACCTGTAAGCTACAGTTTCTTTGATTGGCAGTTAAGCAAAAGATGGCATGGGTCACCGCGATATTCATGGTTTGTACTGCTCATGAACTGCCAGCAGGACCCAGGAAGAAGTTGAACTGAAATATTTTAAGAATTTCTAATGTTTAATATTTGTATATTGTGGCTGGATGGAACTCGTGTATTTTCCCCTTAGAGTGTGTGCGTATGATGAGAAAACCATTCAGTAGACTTTCTGGAGGAAGCATAGTTCAAGGTGAAATTCTGCTATAAGGAAAGAGTGCATTAAAAATAAGTGCACTCAAGAGCTTAATTCTGTGTGAGTGTAATCACAGCTGCAGAGCTGAGTACTAACCTTAATCCAGTACTGCCTCCTAATAGTGCTTTCAGAATTGCATATCTGTCAGAGAACGAGAGATCTACTACTACTTTAATAACCCTAGGCATTCCCTAAATTCTTGCTTTCGTAATTCATACCTTTTGACTCCCATCAAAACATGTTTAAAGATGATAGTATTTGCACAGCAAACTGCTAGGTGACAGTGTCAAATATATCATTGTTTCATTTAAAAAAAAAAAAAAAAGTGTAGACCTAAGTAAAAAAGAAAAATCAAAACAAACAAACAAACCAATTAGCAGGGAGTACCAGGCTTTCAGCAAGATACACAGCAATGAAAAGAATGGAGTGAGTAAGATTTTACTGAAAATCTAAATGGAGTCTGCCTGAATCCACCTTGGTTTCAAAATTTGTTTTGGAAATTGCCCAGAACTGGACAAAATTTGAATCTGGGGTTTCAACTGCTTCCCATAATAGAGTTTAAGTTCTCAATGTTAAATAATCTACATAGCACAGTTTAACATGGACAAAGCTAATTTGGCACTGACTTGATTATCTTTGAGCACTACAATGAACAGTATAATTGTATTGGTATGGCTCAACGAAGCAGCAGATTGGAAAGCCTCATTATCCAAACTATTACCAATTTCACTGTATAAGGTAGTCCACTTAGAGTTATTTGGGGTGTATCTACGCATAGCAATTCCTTTTCCTGTGCTCTGCCATTTCTGAAGTGTTTGACCAAATTTTTCCTCAAAATACATGGACATGTGGATTAAAGTCTGCAGCAGTGAAAAATGTCTAAAAAAAGCTGAGGGAAATTATTGTTTAGTAATTTAGCCCAAATGTTTTGTTGATAAGGAGTTATATTTTCTAGACTTTTTCTTAATTGCGGTTAGTTTAATTCTCTCCATTTTAAAAGTAATTATGATGAAAGATTAGTGATGTGAAATCCTAGTTTCTTCAGGGAATTTACAGAGAAAATTGCTATACATAATAACAACTTGGCCTTATTTAGGTCAAGTGCAGTTATGGGATCCTTTGGCTTTAATTATGAAATTTTAAGCAGACAAAAAAAAAAATTGTGGGAAGGCCTAGGCCTTGGTGTTACACAGCCTGTTTTGTAGCATTCGGTAACTTTTTTCTTCAACAGTTATTCTATGGTTGCTACGTTTGTTTCACAAAGATACTAGAATAGCATGCCTGACCAACCTTAATTTGGCTGTAGATGAGCAAAAACTTGTAGCTAATTGCTTCATTCTGTCAAAGCCAGGAAAATCTTAATTTGGATCCATCAAGGGAAAAAAAGGTTTTTTGACAAACAACTTCAACCTATTAGAGTACTCTTAGCCTTACATGACTGAGATCTTTCAATAGCACACAAGGGCAAGCTGACCTCATACTTCTAATGAAAAGTTGTTGCTAGTTTATACTTTTTTATCCATTTGAGAAGATGCATTGTGAACCTGATTTTGCTTTTTCCCATTGTCTGTGTTTTGAATCCCTTTACTTCCTTAGCACAGCCTGTCATGAGTATGCTGATCTCAGCCTGTATTTATGCACACAAAAAAGTGTATCAGTAAATATGCTCATAAAGCTTTAATGAGGTTTTCAAAATTTTGAAATCTGAATTGTGTTTTACATGTTTAAACCACAATACCATGTAATTTTTATATTCTAAGCTTTTGCTCAGAAATTGTGGATTTTATATGGATTTTTAAAAGGAAAGTTAATGAAGGGCAAAAATATCATAGGGGAAGTATCACATCTTCTGAAATGTGAAGCCCTGCTGGCTTCATATAGGTTTAGATATCATGCATACATTCAATAATGCATCTCTTCTGATGCACCATCTACATAATGCAAAGGAGGTCTTGCACTGTAATGTCCATGCTTTTTGGAGGAAAAGGTAAGAGGCAGGGGGCTGCAAATTTGATACCCAGGACAAGGCAATTTACTGCAGTACAGCCTCAGGATGTGTTATTTTCCCCATAAAACACCAATGTGTAATCCTTACTGCTTCAGCTCAGCTTGACTAAAACCCTGGAAGGAGGGCTTGGATAAATGAGTCCCCAGGCTGCAGGAGGCAATAAGCTCCGAAAGAAGTAGCAGGCAGCTGACATGGTTGCAGCCAGATATGTGAAAAGGGTTATTTTTCCTTATGGAAAATGTTTCTGTCTTTTCATTCTCCTTCTGTGGCAGACTCTTTATGGGCATTTGAAAGACTGTTTCTTTAATGACTAGATAGTAGAACTGGTCAGAGTGCAGGTTGTTTGGGTTTAGTTTTGATTTTTTTTTTTTTTTTCACAAAGCCATTTTCAATAAATGGCATTATCAACTAAAAAATTACAACATTTTAATAAAGCCAGCGCATTTATGAGGCAAAAAGCCATCAGCATAATTTTTAACCTATTGGTTTCTTCAGAATTTCTTCCAGTGACTTGGAGTGAAAAATGCCACTTCAGTTGTAATGTGTCCTTTCAAGACACTCTGTGATTCTGTGACTTCCAGCCTGTTGGATTCATCGGTACTTGAGTGCAGGTGAGACAAAAAGTAAAAGTAGTATCTCCAATATGAACAAAAACCCCCTTACCAGGGCAAGATTCAAGCCCCCTTTATGAAGCTACAGATCAGTCTGTTTTTAAAGGGAATATGTTTTCCTACACGTCTACAGACTGTTACTTTAAAAATCACCTTTGTCTATGTATTAACTGACATATCTAGTTTCTGGAACTTCTGAGTGACAAATTTCAAGTCACACTCACTTTTCTACTTTCTCCTTATCATGTGTGTCCACTAAAATGCAAATTTTACTTCATTGGCCTTGCTCAGAATGTCAATCAGGTATGAATATATATCTACTATCTTTGGGTTTCTTTCTTTCTTAAAAAATACAGTTTCATTTAATAGCTGATGCTATTCTATTCCTTCCTAATTTAATTTTGGTGACAATTATGGGTTGACTGTTTTCCTTTCTTTTTAACTTATACAGCTTTCCAGTTTACTTGAATTTATAGATCACATTTCTTAAGAAACAGCTAGTTATCTGATACCAATGAACAAGCCATCTCTAATAGTTCAGAAATACTCAAAATAGTATATAGACACAATAAATATCAAATTTAAAGACGGTATTTAAAATGCACTTTGTTTTCCTGTATATGCATTCATTCACAATGATTTAGCTGTTTTCTTATAGTCTTTCGTGATGTGTCTTTGAGTGATACTTTTTAAAAAGTTTTTCAAGACAGTGCTGAACTATGTCCTGCTGCAAATATTAAGTAGAAAATCAAGAGAATAAAAGCATAATAGAGCTGAAAATAATATTACCTCAGCTGTTCCTTCCATCATCACAGGTGCTATTGTTAAAGAGAACATTGTACTGATTTATCTTAGAGAGCTTGCTTTACACCCAATTCTGAATGACAAAAGGAAGAGGGGAAGGCAGAATAAAAGAAGTTCAAGGAAGTAGTCCAGTCATTATTTTAGTTTAGCTCAGAAGGACATTTACAAAATGCACCTCCTCAGTTTGCATTTTGTTTCAGTTTGCATTGCTGAGTGGTTTTGGATTGTGCAAACTAGATTCTTCTGGGTGATTTTCCTCAGAAATGTACCTGATGCTCTCCATCTGCTAATGGGATTTGTTCTACAAACCAAACTGGAGTTAGCCCAAAGTAAAACCCCTGAAATGCATATAACATTGATGATGAATCCTCAGCACTGTTTTATTCTACATATTGGCTCCCACTGCTGCACTGCAGTACTTGCTAGTGTAGATACAGCATGATTCTGTTCCTTTTTTATATAATGTTGCCTGTCCATCCCTCACACAGCTGTTCCCTGGAGAGCTGTTGTAGCAGATCCCAGTATGAGACAGATGAGAAACAAAATCTGTCCAGGAGAAGAAAGGTTAACGCTACATATCAACAATTAAAATTGCTCAGTGTAGAGGATGCTCTTGGAAGAGCATCTCCATTATATAGAGATCCCAGGGAGAAATAAGAGAGTAAACTAGATTCCTTTAAGAGAGATTAATCAGCAGGAAGAGACAACACATTCAGAAAAGGAACATTTTAATGTGACCAGGCCAGAGTTCAGGAACAGATGGAACAGAAAAGGCATAGATGCAGGCAGAAGCCAGCAATATCTTTGCTTTCTCTGATATTTTCTGTTTTGGTTTTGGAAAGAATAAAGAAGTTAGAGGAAAGAGACAGTCATAGAAGGGTATTGTTTTTTCCTCTGCATGCATTTTTTTTCTCAGTGGCATCAATCATCACACATAATTTCTTGTATATTTTTTCAATGTATGTTAAAAATAACTTATGTAGTGTTGAGAAAGATTTTGAGTTGAAGGCTGAGACAAAAGTATCACCATTTGCAAACACTGAGTCAGTCTACGTGGCGACCTGCCAACCCACAGATATCACATACGCTGAAGTGCTTGTAGCCCAGTCACAAAGCCCTTGCATGACACTCGAGGCATGGCACTCAAGAGCCTCACAGCAAAACCAGCATGGAACAGTTCTCCAGGAGAGCAAAGCTGACATCTCGAAGACAATATCATTAACTGACTGCAGTGTGAAACATAATACTTATCTTCGGATATTTCTGCAATAAGTGCAGCAAATTTTGAAGATATGGAATGATCAGTATGAAAATTACTCTTTTTGGCAGTGCTTCTATTGATAGATGAAGTTAATGATATTTTGGAACTACATGAATGGAGCATTTCTGGTTAAATGGCTTTTGGTCCGCCAGAATATTCTTACCTCCAATTTGGAGAGAGATAGATGTGATGGATGGACTATGAAATGGATAAGGAATTGGCTGGGTGGCTGTATCCAGAGAGTTATAGTCAACAGCTCATTGTCCAAGTGGAAAGCAGTAATGAGTGGTGTCCCTGAAGGATCCATACTGGGACCAATATTATTTAGCAACTTCTTTAATGACATAGATAGTGGGATTAGGTGCACCAAGAGCAAGTTTACAGATGACACCAACTTGAGTGGTTCAGTTAATACACTAGTGAGAAGGGAAAATGCAAAGAAAGTTGGCTGCTTTCCCTGTAAAAATTTGATTTCAATTAGTTCTGTGGTGAAATACAGAGATACACATTGTTGAAGGATGTAGAAAAGGTCCCTTCCTAGGATTCTGTGTGGCAGGTAACTTGCTTCTCATTTAAACATCCAGCAACTGTTACATAAAAATAACTTAGAAATGGTCTTTTCTGCTAGGCTGACTCAACTAAATACGGTAACTAGATAATAGTAAATGCATATTTACCTGAAGCTAACAAATAAATAAGTAAGTAACTAACTAAATAAATAAATAAAAAGAAGTAATTATATTCTAATTTAGACTGTTATAAACAAAACATATCTTCTGCAAGTAAAATTCCTTCTGCTCCTGACCTAAGAATTAATATTTTTCAGCTGCCATATTTATACTATTTTGTAACCCACCTATTGAAACCACATTTTATACAAATATAGATAAGAAGGTGAAGAGTTACTGTTGTTCACAAGGAATCTGCACACAAAGACAAACATATATGTGGTTTACACTCTTTCTTGAGTAGCTTACTGAATTGAAAGGATATGTGACAACCCTAATGTTTAAATTCTAGTTTTAGCAATTCCATGAAGAAACAGAACAATCACATGCGTAATTTGCCCTTCAAGATTCATACACAATCCTCATTACAACTGGTTTCCTTGACATTTGCATTGGCTTAACTCTGCATTCATTAGCAAATGCATATGAGGCTGTATAACAATGTCCTCTACAACATGGGTGGACAGAGCTCAGTGCTCAAGTGATCCCTTCTAGTCATTATCCCCTACATTCCTTCTGATTATGAGAACAGAATTAGCACAGTTTGGTTAGCAAAGGTGGTTTGAAGAATTCCAACCATAGTTCATAGCTTAAAACTTGTTTTGATTTTTCCTAAATTTCATCTACATCCATGTTTTCTCATATTTTTTGGTAGTATGCAAGTTTAGGTTCAGCTCCATAGAAGACAGCAGTTCCAATTCTAGCTGTATTCAAAATTCAGAACAATCTTAAAGGTCTGAAACACAGATTTTCATGTCACTTAGTACTTTCTATAAATGGATTCTCCCCCTAAATTATATTATTCCTCCAATAACTGATCAACAGACACTAACAGTCTTTGTTATAAAGACTTATTATGTGAAATAAATCACAACAAATTGATAATACAGGATGTTCAAGTCATTTAAATAAACTTGTGAGACATTAAAAACTTTTCCATTAATCACTTTAGCAGAATTTAATTTTAAAAGTTAATAGGAAAGTTAACTCTCAAAGTCACCCTTACACTACCCACAGGGCTACTTCTTTGAAACTTCTGATATCCAGCACTGTACATGTACTCACAAATTCTCAGCTGTCCTATTCACCTTTTTATATTTCTTATTGATGGTGTGGAGATCTCAGATGTAATACCAACTTCTGATTTCTATTTAAGTACAATTCTTTCTCTTACTGATTGTACTTTATTGCAAGGTGAACATATGTATGGTATTCCAAAAACCCTTCATGGTGTGAAAAATACACAGGTACATAGATTTCTTGAATTATTCAGGAAATGTAGTCATCAAACAGGTAATACAAGGAAATAAAAGAATAAGAGTATTGAATTTACAACCAATTCTATGATTTGATCTATTTATGCTCAGAATCTACTGTTTGTAAGAAATTTGCCTTTGTGATAGCACTTAATGGCTCATGAGACTTTCAAAGAATCCCTCAGAGCTCATTGAGTTTCTGATTCCTTCACATCATTTGCCCGAGTGCTGATGGACTTCTATTGATTTTTAAATTATTTTTTACATGACCAAAAGTAACACTACTCCTTTTCAAAACCCTTTAAGGAGAACAGGGAAATCTTACCAAGAACTGTGATCTTTGCATTGAAGGGCAGAAATGTTTAAATTGTGGTCAAGGCTGGAAAAACAAGAATTCTATAATGAAGACAGTTTTGAAATCCATATATGCTTGATCTTTGTATAGGTGCTATACAATGCAAACGTGTTCCAGGGGCCTCTGATGATGGAGTTCTCAAAGTGCTGCTCCAGTCATCTTAAACTTCTGAGGATGAAGTTGCAGTGTTGCCTCTTAGTTTCTCTAACACTGTGGGTATAGTTCTGAAATTGTTGTTCTTGGGAATTGCTAAATTAATGCATTAAAAATGTATTCAGTAGCATAATGAATCATTCTTGCAAAATGAAATTGAGGACTAATTCTTCAAAGACTGCCTGAAGAGTTTTTTGGAGGATATCCAGATACTGCAAAAGCATTATCAGGACTACCAGAGAGTGAGGCATGTTCAGAAAGGCAAAAGCCCCAAGAATAAGTGTTTAAATGCTTCCTGTTTGTGGCACAAGCATGCATCTCACACACTGTTCTCAGTGTGAGCTAAAAATAAAACAAGGTCTGCCCCAGAGTCTCAAAGTAAGTACTAGTACAGATTTTTCTGCTATCAAAAGAGAGAAAAACACATAAACCAGCTTTTTTTGAAGGAAGATTGTTAGCAGAGTTCCTTCTCACTGCTCCTACCTACTATTTTCACACAGAGGAATGTATTTGGTTTGTGACTTATATCTGCTTTGGTTGAAATTGGACAGTTAAAGTTGTTGAGATGGGGTACTACCAAGCAGACTGCTGAGCAAATTTAGGGTGACTACCTAATTATTATCTTTTCCCTTAGGGAATGTCCTGGTTTCAACTCCAGAGAAGCAGATTAAAATGCAAGTGGAGCAACAGTTGGTAATGGACTATCAAACATTTCACACATCCCTGGCCCTGGATCATAGTCAAAATTATTCTACTCTAAAGCATGTTACAGTATAAGCTCACAAAGACGACTTGCAATGTGAAAGACCTATGTTGCTTAAAAAAATCGTGTGCTGCCAAACTGGTTTGGATCATCCACTCTAGAAGATGACGGTGACAGCTCTAATGTGGAAAGTTCTTGTTATTTCAGTGTGCCTTCAATAAAAATAGTCTTGTCTGCCTTCTGTACTACATACTAGTGATAGCAACAATAATATTCCTTTTAGGAGGAACCAGTGTTAAGAGTCCTTTGGTCATAGCTTGGAGTACTTCTGAAGGACAGCAGAGAGGAATTAGAATTCTTTTCATTCTCATGAATGAATTGAAAAAAATGCTTGTTAACCTGGTGACTGTTTGGCATAGGAGTGTGACAGTTTAAAAGTTAAAAACGGAATTACTACTTTGTCTTTTTCAAGGTCTTAACACTTATTTAGTTTAGCATTGTAACTGTTTATGTTGTTGATAGGCCACCTGTCCATGCAAGTTTTGTCAAGAGGATTATGTTGCAGCAATTGATTTTCTTTCAATGAGTAAATAATGAAGTAATTTTACTTTGGCCAGGCCTTAATCAAAATATCTCCTATATTTTGCTGTTAGAGGCTGAATATTCTTGAGTCTCTATAGGTTATAGTATGTCATATATATATATATATATATGTATGTATACATAAGATATTTTTGATAAACTATTCCTGCAAGTAGCAGTGTCCTTCGAAAGTCACCTGTCCCTATTTCCATATAATGTAAAAAAAAATAGAGGGTGCATTTTTCCAGGGTCATGCACTCTCACCACGCTAGCCTGATTACCTTGTGTTATATTAAATATTGCCTCTTGTTAATGCTCTTAAAATAGGTCTTTCTCTGCTGTGGTAGCATGTTAAAGCAGATTACCTTCAGGGACAGGTAATATTATTTATTTGAAAGAAAAAATACCACATTATTTTTTTCCAATTTCTATGTAATCTCATTTCGTACTAAATTTCAATTGAAAACTCTAGAATCGAAACGAAGCTAACATAGCTTCATTGATTTCAGTGGAAGTAAAGCAGCTCACAAACAAATGAGAATCTTTTATTTACATTGCCATATCTGAACACTAAAGTTCTTATATTCTCAATACAGTATATATTTTATTGTCAGAGCCAGATCTAATGAGGGTGGGGGGAAGTAAAAATGCAGTGATTTCTGAAAGGTTCTCTAAAAAAAAAAAAAAATTAGAAACAAGATGGGAAATCATTGCAAATATTCTGTTTGGTCTTCAAAACTGAATGTTTAACACTGTTTCAGTAATAAGTATGAAACAAAAATAATGGCTCAGTTTTAGCTAGAAAAGCTTTTCTTAAATTTCTCTGTGTAACTTGCTCTGAGAAAGCAGCATTACCACTGCTGTCTTCTGTGAAACAAACTTTTGCAAAGGAAAATAAAAAGAGGTGAGACCTTGTACAAGCCTGTTTAAAATAAAGTGACTGAGTGTGTGTTCTTCAATATGCTCAGGAGGGTGACTGACAAAGACGTGTAGGTATCAAAATGTTCAGAGAGTGATTCTACACCTAAGGATGCATTTCAGAGTAGGGTTTCTGTGAAACATTAGTTCTTTTATTGAAAAACCTTTATTGTGAATTTTCAAACAAAATTATGGCATTGGATAGGAAAAGCAGAATGGTATTTTAAGTACTTCACAGAGACTTTATATGCAACTCTTGTTGGCCCATATATCTCCAGAGAGCCATTGCTCTTTTTAATCCAAGTGACTCACAAGATCTGTTTTAGCCATTCCCATCAGTAGGTCCAAAGTATTTACCAAGCATTACAAAGGTTTAAAAATTAATACAGGAAAAATCGCATTTTGAAGCTTTCAAAATTACTGACACAGAACCTACCTGCAAAGAATGGTAATGTCAAAGTCTCATGCCAGCATGTTTCCTTCACACACCTGTACTAATCTTAATATGACCATTAAATTTTTGTTATTTCCTCTCTCGTTTGTCTCCTCCTCCTGCAGCTGAGATCCTGTGAGCAAAAAGAGAGATTTTTATTAGAAATTTTTTGAATGAGTGAAACCACAGTTTGAGCAAGCAGCAAGGCAGCTGCAGAAAGGACTTGCATCCTGTGAAGACCTGTTACTGAGCAGCTATCTGTTCTGAAAAGTAGCGAGAGAAGACTGAGGCTAGAGCAAAAAAGACATGGGTTTTCTGAGTATGAAGAAGTGAGAGAGGTCGCAGTGTCTGAGACAGACGAACTATCAGTTGCAAAAATAAGGTTATACCATTTACCTACACCTCGCCTTCATTATTTGTTCTCCTTAAAGATTACATTCTAAGTGGAGATGACAGCTATTGTGAGATATATTACCTGAAGTACACAGACTGAGAAAATGAAACGTTCATTTGTCCTTAAAAATCACATTGTAAATAAATGGAAAGGTCATTGAATGAATCCATTTCCTGTCAAACCCACTGTGGAAAATCCCTGGGCAAGGTGAAGTAAATAAATATGTTTGCATAAGCCATATCAGAGTTTTCTATGGCTTCCATGTGATGTTTATTCAGCAAACAGGCACAGTGTCTTTTCTGCATTATCAGTGGCTGAGATGCATTCAGTCTGTGAAGCTCACTTTGTGATCTTTCATCAGTATGCAGTGTTCCAGGTTTCCTGTGACTTTGGACAGATTTTTATGCCCGCTTTTAGCTTTGGACCTCCAACCCTTGCCCTTTTGTAAGTCTAGTTAAATAGGTACAAAAGGTTCCTGAAAAATGGCAAAAATTGCACAATAAAATGTGTTGCCTAAGTGTACAGGCTGAGAGCAAAGCTGCAGTTATCCAATGAATGGGTCACAGCTGGAACTGTACACTCAGTGAACTGAGGCCGTGACGGTTAAACTTTCTACAGTTGTCTGAAAAGTGGATAATATTGCAGAGGAGACAAATGTGTGGAACAGAACTAGGCACCAGAATATTTCCCAGGTTTATGGGCTACATATAATCATAGATCCAGCAGTAATGAAGAGAAAACCAAGAGTCACATCATTAAAGTCACAGATGTCTTACACAGGTGGAAACTGCATCATTCTTTTTAAAACATCCACTGAGTTTTATTAATTTTTCAGTTCAGTATGAAGTCTGAAGCTTTTTGTAGACTCCAGCTCCGAGGCTTGCAGTGCCTTTGTTTGTGTGACAGTTTACTATTTTGATACTGGTGGCTACTGGTGATTTGCTTTTTGTTTGTTAATGTTTGGTTTTCTTTATTTAAACCATGAGGTCATTGACAATGGACACAACACAACAACTGAAGATCCTCAGGTGCATACAGCTGTAATGGAAATCACTTTTAATTAAAGGAATTGAAACACAGGTTACTTAATTGGTTGGGAGTGAAAAAAAGAATATGAATGAAGTTAAAACAGTCAGGAAACAGGAACAACTGCTGATGTGGAGGGCTGCACAGCACTTCCTTCAGGTGTTTCCCTCTTTAGTTGAGGCTATCCAAAACCACTGTGAAAGTCTAGGGCACAGTCAGTACCCAAGTGGAATAAAGGAAATTAGTTAAGATCTCATTTCTTAAAACTGAGCGCATGGTACTGTGCCAGCATCTGGTCTGAATGAGAGACCAGATGCTGACACAATACCACACACTCAGAATCTAATGAACTGGTCATGGAAGCAGTAGTTCAAGTTCCTCAGACTTTCTCTTATCCTGAAATGAACCTATAAACTTAATTTTTCCTCAGTGCCTGGTAATACCAGTCAAGTAAATATAATTTTTCTTGTATGTATTTTTTTCTCAAAACCGTAATTGGCATAAAGGCATGTAAAGTGCTTTTTTTTTTTCTTTCTAAGCAGTACAGTCACTACAGATTTTAAAGGAAACTATGTTTAACTTGTATTTTTTTCCAGTCTGACATGTTTATTCTCAAGGTTGTAAAAACCCATACTTGTGAAGACAAAGTTGAGTGATAGCAGCTGTCTTAAAATGGTAGAAAATTCAGGGTTTATTACAACATAAGCAGAAGTAGTAGATCCTCCACACTGTGTACAGCTGAGATTGTATCATCTAAGAGGCTGAAATTCTATGAGGATTTTTTATTCTTTAGTGTGATGTACTGGAGACTCACAGTCTCCATAGTAGCTCTAGTAACTCTGTGAAATGGCACCATTGATGTTATATCCTCAAAGTAATATTTTCTGATTTTTTCAATGTTCATATTAGATATTTGGCATTAGCATTATACAGTCATTCCTTCTTATTATTGGCAGTTCCATTAAGTATTAGAAATTGATACATTCAAGGACACTGAAAATCTGAAGATCCTCATTGCAAGTGCCTTTATGATTTTCTTATCATTTGGTAGCTTATGAATATCTTTGACTTCCCTGTCATGGAGAAGTCAACTTGACCAAAAATAAACCCCATCTTTGTCATTGTTGTGATTATGTTATTTTAAATTTGGTGTGGGGAATTATTTCTGTTGATCTAAGTAGAGTTTGTGAGGATTGTCTGATGAATGTGTATTTTAATGATACATGCTATTAAAAGCATGAATTATTGTATAGACAGAAACCTCTCCCTTCTATGTGTAATAACAATCAATCAAGTAAGCCCCAAACATTATTTATGTTAACTCTTCCTCTTCTTAATATAATTTTAATTGTGCTATCAGTTTAAGAAATATGAGTCAAAACTAGGAACTTGCATTATGACAATTATGTCTACTTTCTTTTAATGAAAAATTAAATGGGTGTGTGGAGAGTTCAAGAAAACTTGTGAAGCACTCTATTTACATTACCATATATTATCCAATTTTCAGAAAAGTACGTAAATGCAATTAGGTGCAATCATTCGACAGATGCAAAGAGCATGGAGTTACAAATGTTTATGGCTGACTATTACATTGTCAGTCAAAAAATAGGCATGAAAAAAATCTTCTGCTACTTATAGAAATGAATATAAAACAGTATAAATCCATCTTAGTTGCTAATAATACAAGTAATTAAGATTCTGGACAATGTCTCACAGTTTTGGCCAAAACTGATTTTTTTGGTAGAATGGAATATAACAGTGAACTCCTGCACAGCCTACTCCTCAAGTGAGCTGCTATATAACTCACAAGTAAATAGCATCACTCACAAGTAATTCAAATATATTGTGTCAGCTTTCTGGTACCTACTTCCACACTTCCACATAGAGTTTCTTGTAGCTTCAGTGAAACCAAGAGGGGAGCATTCTACCAAGGAAACACTAGGAATAAGATGTTCACAGTAATACTGCTACAATTATATTTATGAGAAATACAGAGAGGGGAAAATACAAACGATGAAGTCTAATGGAGTAAAAAAATTGTTTAAGCCTATTTCTGTTTTCATGTAACTTGTTAAAAATCATAAGCAAAAGTGACAAAATATGCTGGATGTATTTGATTAAAAACTTTAAAGATACTGAAATGGAAAATGATAGCACTTCCCTTTTTATGTATAAAATTAATCTTTGTTTCTCAGTCCAAAAAAAAATATTCCCCATGATTAAAGCAAGATTTTCAGTCTCCTCTGAGCGCCACTGAATGATTTAACTACGGGATCCAAGCTGGGTCAAACTATAGTTGTGGGATTTCCTGGAGCTTTCCAAAGATACTGCATACCCCTGCCAAGAAGAAGATAAATTATGTCATTATTAAAGGTCTTTTTCTGGTTTTAGATCAGAAATACATTTTTTAAGCTCTTTCTTATCTATTTTGCTAGTACACTGTTCAAATGAATTATCCCTGAAAGTGCTATCTATAAAGAATTGCAGATCTCAAAGCAAACATGACATTGCAGACAAAGGTCCAAATTCTTCTCAAAGGGTTATAAAAACCTTTTGTAAAGATCTTGCAGTTAAATTGTAGCTTCCTGTGCTGCTCATCATCTGGACCAATGTAACTGCACAAAACCATCCCTTTACTCTGATACTTAAGCTGAGCAGTACAATAGGGATGAGCTCATAACTCATGTGAGCATGAGTTAAAATTTATCTCAAATAAATTATAAACTTAATCAAAGTAATTAAGGCTCTCTTCAGAGAGAGTCAGTGGACAGAGAGAGGCTCCCTTGCCATCATTCATCTCATCCTAGACTGCTGTCTTAGGATAGGCATGATTAACTGGCTCTGGAAAATGTCATGGTGGGCAACTGTAAGTCATTCATGTTCCTGAGCCCTGAAACAGTTCTTCAAACTGGTCTGAAGCCAGCAGGATGGTTAAATTCCACCAGAACAACCCATCTGTCATACAACTGCTCTGATGCTCTGTTCTCCAAGTGTCCCTTCAATATTGTATTAAAGAGGGCAGAGGTGGCTTAATGAGTTATTTCTGACATATGAACTTCCTTCTTGATGTCCTCTACCCTGTTACATGATCAAAATTCTTCAATTTCTGTCATATGGTAGATGCAGCCAGACATTTGAAAGGGAATGTTCATCTGCCAAATACACATGTACTGTCTCATCATGTATTGAACTTCTGTTTCTTGATCATGTGTTCTCATTTGTCTTTGTCCAATTACAATAAGGAAAACAATGTTTTGTCAGCCTGCCTTATACACAAAGTATTTAATCTTTGCCTGTGGACATTTTTTTTTTTCTAAGGTACTTGCAGGACCATTCTTGAAAAGTCACAGGACAATTTCTGACATTTATCAACCTTCCTTTTAAAGTGAAGATGAGTAGCTACTCACACAGTCAGAAGAGGTGTTGACATATTAGAAAAGTTAACTAGAGAGAAAACTTTGCTTTGTAACATGTGACTACAGTGAGAGATTTAAAGCTTGATGAGGAACCTGATTCAGCAATCAGTAGATGACGTTTCACACTGTGCAGCAGGTCAAATTACATGATCATTGTGTTCCCCTCAGGTGTCAAAATCTAAACATCTTTATTCCACTTATTGTCTATTGGAAATGGATTTCTCTAGAAGTTATTATGCTGCCAGACTGATTGAGAATCACAGAATCAGAATACCAGGTTGAAAGGGACCACAAGCACCATCTTGTCAAACCCTTTCTTGTCAAATGCACAGTCTAGACAACATGGTCCAGCACCCTGTCCTGCTGAATCTTAAAGGTATCTAGTGTTGGGGAACCCACCAGTCCTTGGTTTGTTCCAACAGCTGATTGTTCTCATAGTGAAAATTTCCCTCTTGTGTCCAACCAGAATCTCCCCAGGAGTAATGTGTAACTATTACCCCTCATCTTACTTATGCAACTCCTCGCAAAAAGGGAATCTTCATCTTCTTTGTGGCCACCCTTTAAATACTGGTTCAGGTTAATTAAGGAGTTAGAGCTGTTACTGGAGATGAAAGTAGTCTACATCAGATCAAAGTGATTCCGGCAGATTGGCGGAATTTACTCTTAGAAAGAAAGAGAAGAAAATATGTGAAGAACAGTGAGCCACCAGGAATATATGAAAGAGAGGAAAAAAGCTTGTCAAGAAAGAGAACTAGAAAAGAGAGAGAGCAGATTATTATTCAGCTGTGGTACAGAGTTTTCTGTATTGGTCAGACACAATTATGGCTGCACAAGCCTAAAGGAAGTTGATGTTGAGAGTGCTAGACTGTGATTTGTAATTTATTATATCTATATTTATTATTTCTATAATTATTATTTCTATAATTATTATAATTCTGGTTTTATGGAAGATAGATGTTTTCAAACCTGGAAATGTTAGAGATTTTTAGATTCATATATTTTGGTTTCGATCTAGAAGGCAAGTGATAAGAAAAGCAATTAATGATTCTCTGTATTTAGCTCTGATTCCCTGTGAAGTTAGAAATATCTGATAATCTTTGCTAAGAGTCTAGTGTACGTTTAATTCTTTCTGCCACAGTGATACCAAGAGTTAATTCAGCCTCGAGAAGCAGATTTACACATCTCTAAGTCAGTAATTGGCTAATGATAGTCTAAACACTGATACCTGTGAAGTGCAGGGGTGCCAAGAACTAGTCTTGTATTGTCCATTTGAAAATGGAACACATACCCACAGCTGTCTAAGGACAGGGCTCTGAAGATTACTTGGCAACCACGGAGCAATGATCTGATCATGTGTTAGCACGCTAACTTGTGTGGTTCTCAGCAGTTTCTAGCCTCAGCTTCAGAGTGAGTGCATCTGTTATACATGCCATCCTTCCTCATCTTTTACACTCAAGGCTCTTATGCTCTTGCTCATTTGTATCTGCAGTAAATTCTCCCTATTTCTCTTTCCTCTCTTTATTTCATTCTAATAAACTTCTGGAAAATATGCTTCTACTGTGCAGGACTGCTATCATTTTTTAGAAGCGTAGGAACATAGCATCATTTAAGTTGGAAAAGACTTTTAAGATCACCAAGTCCAACCGTTAACTTAGCACTGGCAAGTCCACCACTGAACCATGTCCCTAAGCACCATGTCTTCACATCTTTTAAGTACCTCCAGGGATGGTGACACCACCACTTCCCTGAGCAGCTTGTTTCAATGCTTGATGGCTCTTTATGTGAAGAATTTTTTCCTAATAGCAATCTAAAACTCCCCTGGTGCAACTTGAGGCCATTTCCTCTTGTCTTGTCACTTAGGAGATGAACACCCACCTCGCTACAACCTTCTTTCAGGTAGTTGTAGGAAGTGATAAGGTCGCTCATCAGTCTCCTTTTCTCCAGGCTAAACAACCCCAGTTCCCTCAGCTGCTCCTCATAAGAGTTGTGCTTCAGACCCTTTGCCAGCTTTGTTGCTCTTCTGTGAACTCTCTCCAGCACCACAATGTCTTACTTGCAGTGAAGGGCCCAAAACTGAACACACTGTTCAAGGTGGGACCTCACCAGTGCCAAGTACAGGGGGGCAATCACTTCCCTAGTCCTGCTGGCTGCAGTATTTCTGATACAAGCCAGAATGCTGTTAGCCTCTTTGGCCAACTGGGCATCCTGTCAGCTCATATTCATATGGCTGTTGACCAACACCTCCAGGTCCTTTTTCACTGAGCAGCTTTCCAGACACTTCCCCAAGCCTGTAGCATTGCATGGGGTTATCGTGACTCAAGTGCAGGACCCGGCACTTGGCCTTGTTAAACCTTGTACAGTTGGCCTCAGCCCAACAATCCAGCTGATCCATATCCCTCTTTATGACCTTTCTACCTTCCAGCAGATCAACTCTCCCACCCAACTTGGTGTCATCTGCAAACTCACTAAGGGTGCACTCAATCCCCTCATCCAGATCACTGATAAAGAGATTAAATAGAACTGGCCCCAATACTGAGCCCTGAGGAACACCACTTGTGGCTGGCCACCAACTGGATTTTATTCCATTCACCACAACTCTTTTGTCCCAGCCATCCAGACAGGTTTTTACCCAGCAAAGACTACATCTATTCAAGCCATGAGCAGCCAGTTTCTCCAGAAGAATGCTGTGGGAGATGATGTCAAAGGCTTTACTAAAGTCTAGGCAGAGAACATCCACAGCCTTTCCCTCATCCACAAAGTGGGTCACCTTGTCATAGAAGGCAATCAGGTTGGTCAAGCAGGACATGCCTTTCATAAACACACGTTGACTGGGCCTCCTAGCTTGGTTGTCCTGTACATGTCGTATGATGACACTCAGGATGATCTGATTCATAATCTTCCCTGGCACCGAGGTCACACTGACAGGACTGTAGTTCCTTCCAGTCCTTCTTGCAGATGGGTGTCACATTTGATAACCTCCAGTCAACAGAAACCTCCCCAGTTAGCCAGGATTGCTGATAAATAATTTAAAATGTCTTGGTGATCACTTTCATCAGCTCCCTCAGAACCCTTGGGTTCCAAAGTCCCAAAAACTTATTCATATCTAAATGGTGTAGCAGGTCATC